>NW_003212352.1:7062-33820 GCF_000006405.1 Perkinsus marinus ATCC 50983 | reverse complement strand
CGGCGACTCTATAAGGTACCTGGTAGATGCCTCGGACTTCTACCAGCTGAGCAACTCCCGATTGCGATATTTCTGTGAAATAGCTTTGAGGCAGTCATTCAATGAGAGGGACGTACTGGGTGAGGCGGGTCCTTTCCACGGAACGCCTCATTCGAGCAACAGATGTATTCGAGGCCTCGGCAGCCCTGAATGTCGGACCTGTACGTCGAATGGCACTGGACTTTATCGCTGAGCATTTCACCGCAGTTGGTGAGCAGTTTGGTGAGTCTCTTATTCCTGCTCATCAGGCCTTGAGATTAGGTCGACAGGAGAAGCTCGCCTCTTTGGACAAGTCATTATTGGTGGAGATCTTGCGCTACTTAGCCGACCATCACACAATCAACAACGCTGGTCGTAAAGTTTGAGCGTCTCGCGCGGAGTGCGGTATTGTAGGTATGTCTGGAAGAAGGACCCCCGTTGCATCGCAAGATGTGGAGCCCGTGATGCAAAGTCTCGGCTGACAACATTATCTCGCTTTTCACAGTGTTCACTTCAATGGACTACTTGCCTTAGTGTTGTGTTGGCACAGCAAATCCTCAATCGGAGAGCGACACATGAGTGGACTTTTCAAGAGTCACTCTTATAGTCGACCGCAACAAACATATCATATGAGCATCGCCGTAAGCGTATATCACCTATGAATATACATGAAGGCTTCTATAGCCATTGAGCACATCGTCTACTGCTCACATCATGTGACATGGTTTGCACTTCTATAGTTAACGTTGACTTCGTCTTACCCTATCATCTACATCATCATCACCATATAAGCTTGTCTTTTCAATTCTCATGGTTTGTTGTGCATTTGAGTGTAGTTGTGGTGGGTGGCTCGTCGCGAGTTATATTGATGCATTACGGATGCAGAATTTCAACACTTGAACGTTTAACGTGTTCAAAAATCATCAACTTCGCGTTACATCATGCGCCATGAGTTGTACATTTTCGCAAAGCGCGTAAAACTCCACTGTAGAGGTTTGGCCCGTATGATCAGATGTAGCTCACTACTCAGGAACTCAATAACACTCATACTGGTGTGGCATCTATCTCTTCGTAAAAGTGTATTGTTACAGCAAAAATTGCCGGTTTTATCCCACTAGGATATCGGCTCGTACGAAATGAAGAGATGAGCACTCAGATCGAGCAGCACGCAGGAAGCTGGAGGTTCATATGAGCCTCTATACACAAAATCATTAAATCATATAGCAAGGCCATCGTGGGTGTAGTTGCACAGGCGTATGACCGTTACTATCTCGCATCATATTAACATTACATAGGTCTGAAAGTAACTATCTTATAAGGAAAACTAATCATCACTAGAGCTCACTTGTTCTATAAGAGAACTGCCAATCACTGTTATCGGAACTTCCAGCATACGAAGCAATCTGTTACGAACAAACGTTGGTTGTACCGAAGAATCAGTTCGCTACCTACCAGCCTGATGAGATTCTCAGCGCCAAGCTGATGAGCATAGTGCAGAGGCGTGCTCCCAGCTCTGAGAGACTATGATATTCGTCAGCCACAGCAGGCACATGAAAACTCACGCAAAATTGTTATCGCCAACAGTGATCGAGTAATGAGTCCTGATGGTTGGATCAGCACCATTCTCCAACAACACTTGTGCAACGTCGTATTCAAGGAAGCTCACGGCAAAATGAAGGGGAGTCTCGCCATCCTGAATAACCAATCAGTCTAGCACACGAACAACTGTCGTATTCAGACGGGGAGAACTGTGCTTCGAGAGATCAACAGATCGTTATGGCCACTCACCCCGTCCTGTCCGTTCGGTTGCGCTCCATGTTCCAGTAGTGCACGGATAATTTCAAGTCGAGCAGTAGAATCACAGTCCTGCCGAGCGACCGCACATATTAGAGGACTGGCGCCCTCCTAAAAACGACTTTATAATATCAACTTCCCTTAGAAAGGAAATCCCACCCTCGTTGTGAGCTTAGTTGTGTTAGCTCCATGTTCCAGCAGCAAATCCACGATGTTACTGTGGCCCTTGTACGCGGCCCAGTGTAGAGCTGACCAGCCCAACTACACAGACAATCGTGATGAACAACTAGTGCAGTTGCTTACTTCATCTGTCGAGTCTACTTTCAAAGTTGAGGTCCGCACACTGTCATGGATAATATCTTCCATCCTGTCCAGCTGCCCAAAAATTGACGACTCGATCAAGGTTTCGATGTCGTGCATTCTCCTCCCGACCGCTGTAAGGGAATTCTGAAGGCCCGCCTTTTCAGCTGAACTCAGATCTTGGCCACTGTTTAACGTAGAGAATAAACCTACAAATGTCGAGTCCGGTTGGTCCGAATACGTGTGAGAGCTTCACCTCGTCTTTCCTCCTCAAGTGAGGCAATATCAAAATTATCAGATTTCGGAGTAGCTCCATAAAGCGCTTCCTAAATGCTCACCCTTTACGAACCACACACCATCATGCACATACCTGGCCAGCCCCATTCTGCTGTAGGGTAAAATTTCCCCGGTCCCCTGAAGATACCGTCGATTCATCAGATGCTGATTCAATTGGTGCATGAGCGTCTGCTTGTTCCCAAGGCGCCCGAGTGTTGCCTCTGAAAAGCACACCCTGTTTCCGATTACTAGCGTCTTATTCTCACTCTATGTGAACCCCCATACAGTGGTACTCTTGATCATCGGGATCTGCATTGACATGCACATCGGGCGAGCGAAGAATAGATAAAATTTCCTCGTCGCCGTTGTTGTGCGCCAACTGCACAGCTTTTAAGAGCTGAAATCAGATGATGTTGAATATCACGACGGGTGAGTGAATACTCACTTGCTCAGTGCTGATTGACGGCTTATACCGTATAAGGGCCTCCACAGCGTCCTTCTGCTTTTGTTGTACAGCCAGAACCAAGGGTATACGGCCACACTAAAATCAATGAGGAATACGATGGAGATCGGAAACGTCTGCACTTCATCAATGACTCGACGTTGTATATAGATTCTCACTACTATAAAATAAGGGCCCAGACTTACGGTGTCCTCGGCGTTAAGATTAACGCCCTCTTCTACCAGAAGCTCTACTGCACCCGGATGCCCGTTCACCGCGGCAAAATGGAGGGCGGTTTGACCATTCTAACAAGGGGCGCCTTGACTCACCATTTAATCAGCACTGTGTTCACCTCGTTCGCTGCTCGAGGATCAGCTCCACGAGCTATCAACGTCTTAATCTCAGAGAGGTTGCCGGCCGATGCGGCCAGCTCGAGATCAGTCCAGCCTATCAAACCACGTCTTATACCACACTCAGAGTGTGCGGCCGAACTGACGAACCTGACATCGCCATCACCGCAGCAGGGATATATTTCCAAAAGGCTACCTCATAGGCTGATAATGAACAGCAGGGCGCTCAGAGCCAATAAGACTACTGACACCAGGGGTCATAGAAATGAGCGGACGAGGGGTGAGGGACACGACACCGCGCATCCGTGAACAGAGTTTGGGCATTGACAATGTCATCCATATACTTACAACGACAAGCGTGAATGTGCATCAAATATAATGTATGAAATTCGCCGACATAAGCGCAGGTGTCGAAGACAAAATCCCCCGGAGAGCCAGAAAAAGGTGTGTATGCGTGCAGAGGAACACTGGCACAACTTTGTCCTCCTAATATATTAACAATTGAAATAAGGGTTCTCTCACCGCTATTGTCTATCCGATTCGAGATGGGCCAAAGTCTCACATATCAGCACGCACGCCCATGCGTGAGTATATCATTGGTAAGCTATTGATAAGAATGGACATCAACATTGAACAGCTCAACATGTAGTAGTTATATTATAGGAAACATCCACACTGTTATCAAACGGTGATTCGAATGACCCGATACCCTCCACAGTGGAGCTCTTCCCGGGGGCTCCCTGCTGTTCACCATACATCGCGATGCACCCTACGCTGTAGATGCGGCCAGAAGCCCAGCATCATTACGTATGTGCATAAGATGCTCACAACCTGAGGACAGCTAGTGGTGGCTGACCCCATCATGATGATGGCATCATCACTTACGTCTCGATTTCTCATCCCGAATAGCGGCGTCTACGTCGGAAGGGAGGGGTCCGATGGAGTCCAGTATCTGTTCAACAGTCGTCGATGTAAATGCCGTCAACTAACCTGAGCTGCGATATCCCGACGCTTCAGTTGCATGGCGAAGTGCATTGCCGTCGAGCCAGACCTGAACACCCTAGATGTACGACTATGACGGGTTGCAAGCCTTACGATATTTCACAGCCTTTACCGTGGCATGATAAGCGACAGATACTCAATGACTTGATCGCAGGATCAGCACCGTTGTCGAGGAGTGAGCGAATGACCTCCAAATCTCCACCGCAAACTATAGCCGTATGAAGACAAGATAAGCCACTATCCTGTTTGCAGGGATATTGCCATAGCACTCAAGTACTGCTTACTTTCGCTATCAAATTGGGATTGGCGCCATGCTTCAGCAATAGTCTCATGAGGTCTACTGCGCCCACTCGAACTGCTTCGTGGAGTGCCGTCCTCCCCTGCAACACGACGAGATCGGTCATACACCCCGACTGATCCCGAACCTACCCAAACTTCCTTGTCGACTGCAGCTCCGTTATCAAGGAGGAATTCAGCCTTGTACAAATGGCCTCCTCTAACAGCAGAGAACAGTGCTGTTTCCCCACTCTGAAGGGACAGATTAGATAACCCCCCGCCCTGGACGCTCCTACCCAATCGACAGAGTCCACATGTACAGGTATAGCACGATTATCCTCAGGCCTCATAAGATCGGGTCGAGGGGCATCGTCAACCACAAACTTGCATATATTGAGCAAGTACTCGTAAGCTCGACTGATGGCTATTTGGATGGCCAGCGCTCCTGGATACTCGGAAACCTTCCGACCTGTCTTATCCCTAACAGATAGTAGATTCTTGAGAGCTGATCAAAAACAAGCATTAGAATTCTTAGGCTGCAAAGGCGCTACCACTACCCTCACGCTTTCGATCGATCGTGTTATACGCGATGTCTTTCCCAGAAGGACCGACGTGTTGAACTATCTGACGTACATACAAAAACCTTCAAAACCCGAGTCGCGCTCAACAACCGACCTCGTTAAGGACTTCTTCGTTGTTACCCTCCACCGCGATTCTTATCGCCGTATCGCCAACTCTGCAAAATAAACGAAATAACAGAAATCACGATTCGTCATGACAACACGTTATTACCCGCTGGTGGACTCTGTAGGATCAGCTCCCTCGTGGAGTAGCTCGCGAACGAGATCGGGCCGACGCCATAGAGCTGCTCGAACCAATGCTGGTCGGCCGTACTGAAGCGACACCATAAGAAGACTAGACGAAGATTGCGGAAGGTGTGGTATGTCGATCACAGCTTATTATCAGTAGTACAGAATCAACGCCGATGCTCAGGTTTTCTCTCAGGCTTCGTGTCATATCCCCTGCCTCCCCGGTGACCTTCTTCTCTGCTCTGCTGTATCGATCAATAGAGCCACCATCCTGAATGCGACATCAAGTACTGGTAGTAGTAGTAGTAGAGTCAATTGTGTTATTACATGTCTTTCAAAGGCGTGCGCCAGTCTATGTGTGTCTGTGGCTTGATGGCTGCATCCACCAGGATGGCATTCGCCACTGTGATGGTGGCAGAGGTTGCCGTGTTCCTTCCGACAGCACTGATGGTACTGGAAAAATGTCTATTTCCATTTTCTATCAGCAATTCCTACTACCTTCTTTACGGCACATCGCTTCGAAGTACCACGCGGTCGTCGTCGTTGGAGGCCACACGCATCCAGATCGATCCATCCCTCAATATCTGACACCGTGCTCACATGCACCTATCAATGACGTCATGTATACAGGACATAGGAGAGCCTTCGAGAAATGCGGAAAGATGGAGAACACATACGCAAGCAAAGGTCGGTTACTTTGATATCTTGCGTGGTGAGATCATCGCTGAGGGGGGAAGGATACCAGAATTCGAACGACGAGGAGGAGGGTTCTCGACTGGACTCATGTGAACGCCTCTGATGCTGACCACAGCCTTTTCGGCAGCTACCGAACCCACGTGACTGCAACGGAGCCAACAGGAGGTGCTGAATCCTAAGAAGATTTACGACGTAAGATACCAGTCTCAGTGGACGAATCTTGCGCTGTAGTTACCGTCCTACCCAGTGTGGAAAAATAGGCACATGGTCAACTACATACGTAGCTGGCAATATAAAATTTTCGGTAAATTCTCCCTGGTTTTCGTACTGTACATTTTTTAACTCTTAAGCGTGTGTAAACTTCTACAATCAGTGACGAGAAACTGCTGAGCTCAGCTGATAAAAGCGAACATAGATTCTAACCCTAATTCTACCTGCACGATGGCTGTAGGAGGTGCATGATGGTTGGATTAGGGCGCAGTGCATTTGACAACATAATGAGCAATCAAACTTAGATAAGAAGTCAACACTCTCTCAGCGCCTAGACTCCGATTGAGCCTAAATATCGAATTGAAGAGTGCTTCCAACATCCGGAGTTCCTCCGCTCCATGAGCTTTCGAGTCACGATCAACCATAAAAAGTTAGATTACTCAGTGGTGCCATCAGTCACATATAAGCGATGGGAATGTACTATCGCATCCATGTGGATACCACCATGCCTATCACTATTATATCTAATAAAGAATAAATATCACAAATCGTGAGTCACAAGATCCATCGGACCAGCGTGAGTGACAAAAGAAGCTGTAGCAACGATAGAGGTACCGCGAGGTATTCCTCTCTGCTAGAAACTCCATGGGCAAACGGGGACTAGCTTGCGTTATTATGCAATTACGAGTGGTTCTCGATGTTAGACTCTGTGAGAGAGTAACCACACAACTTAACTCGATACCTTAATAGTAGAGGGTAGAGTATAATAGGAGTGACAGAGAGCGGTCCAATGCGTGGAACGTAGACCAACTCTAGCAGAGATATTAAAGACTTCTTGTGAAGGCATCCTAAGCTTTACGAAAGCTGGAGTTTCAGTTATGAGAAAACGGCTGACCTGAAATGGTTAGAGGCTATCTTGTGCTCTTGAGTTTCCTCAATAGTACTGACGACACAGGACATTATCATAAAGGAAGCTCAACTGGTTGAGCTAGTTCAAACCGAACGGAGATGTTGTGCAAAGTGCAGGAAGGGGGGGGGGGAGGTTAGCTATAGGAGGGAAGAGGGAGCCGGGCAGCAAGTCGAAACAAATCGACGTCCGCTGCCTCGGCTTCGACCAAACGTCGAACCCACTGTTCGTTGGATTGTAGGAATTGGAGTTGTCACGTGGTTCCCTTGGGGGGACTACCGGGTGACAGGCTTCTACGGGATCTCCCTTCGGGGTGGATACTGGGAATTTGGGCTTCTCTAATGGGGGGGAGCGTACACCCCTCATCCTTAGGGTGCCCTCGGGGTTAGGACTTTCTCGGGCACGACCCGATTGGAGTGTCGGTTGACACAATCGAGGTGGGTTTAGGAAGGCCCCTTCGCGGAGAAACGGGCATCTTCCATCGGGGAATTTGGGGTTGGAGATCCCGCAGAACTGACAGGGTCGGGTTCCCCTGGAAGGAGGGATCCTCACTTTGCATATTCTATTTTCCTTCTTACCGGCTTAGTACACCTCTCTATCACGATTTTCAGAGTACTCTTCCAATTCCTTGTACTACAAAGGACCGCCTTTGAGTGGTCCTGAGTCGAAGAAGTTACACATTTGCGTTGTGCAGATTTATTAATTTTGTGCCATCGTGTCGTCACTTCTGGCTTTCTTTACTCCGTCTGCCATCGAGGATGGATATGCGACAGCAGTGGTGGACGCTGCCGCGGCCTTGAGGATTGAGGAGGTCCCGGTATTTGGTATCCTCAAAGAGGGGCAATCCACTTACAACACCCTCATCACACGGGCTACTAAGACTATCTTTGACAACCAACCAGAGGACTCGGGGGATTCACTGGAAGTTATCCAGTTACGAGTGGAGGCATATACTCGGTTGGCCATCCATCTGGCTGGAAAAGCGGTCGAGGATACAACTAAGACGGTGAATACAGCGGCTTTCATCTCTCAGTTTACTACCTTATACGGCGTCTCACCATCAGACCTCCTTCATCCAGCCCATTCGCTGATACGCTCGATGACAGATGACCCATTGTCATATAAGGAGCTACTGGTAGATGTGCGGCCTCCAGAGTCGGCTCCCGGAGACTACCCTCGTGCACAATCGTCAAGCACTCCATACGGGTCCTCTCGACAAGCAGCTCGACGACGCAAACCCACTACCATAACACAGCTCTTCTCCGCACTTATACCCTAGTTACTGACAGCTTTTGTCCTCCTCCAGAAGAGCAACATCATCCCTATCTTGGAGTATCTTGCCCGTCTCTGTGAATTACGCCAAGATACGAGGTCGGATCATGAGGTCCTAGTATTCGACGAAAACTATCGTCGTGCCCTACCAGGTTTAACTCGACAAATGGCACGTGAACAAGGAATATCAACCAGTCAAGCCCTCGATAGAGTGCTCACAAACCCTGCGGATGCTCGAGCCTTAGCTCTTGCGTTCCGTGATCGCCCACGTGTCACCCCAAGGAGCAGCACTTCGATCATACGTCAACTCCCTTCGACACTGCATTCTCAGTCAAGCTCATCGGTCACAACGGGACCAGACATCCCGTCGGATACGTGCCGCTTTACAGTAGCCACTTGTCCCTTCTTAGCTCTGGGGAAGTGTAAGTTCCCCAAACATTCAACAGAAGTTCAAGGTCCTCAAGGGACGGTTAGCGCCCGTAGCACGGGCAGTAAAAAAGAGGTGGTCAAGCCCAAGTAATGAGACGGTTCCGATCCCACCATCTTGCCTACAGTAATGGTGGGGGCATTCTAAGCGAATTTGAGGAGCTATCAGACCAATGTTCTCTTTGCTACCTCATAGGGGGTCCGGCTATAAGTCACGAAACTGGTTCGGATTGACTGGCTATTATCATCTCGGTTATACTTTCAGTCTCTAGTTTTGACATTTCTGACCATTGTTACACATCTACCTCACTACCCAACTCAAGAGAGTGACATCTTCTCCTCCTCTTTATGCGCTATCCTTCTTTAATATAAGTATTCATCTCAGTCAATCCGATTGGTCTAACATACGGACAGTTTCAGGCGGTGGATTGCTAAGTTGTTCACTGCTCACTCGGGGCCTCGGCGGCTCTGGTGACAACTCTCGGTGAGAGAGGTAGGGAGGTAGAACACCTAAGACAAGACTGCCTTTTCCCAAGTCCTCATTTATTTCAATATGACTCCTCACAAACGGTCGGACGGCGCAAGACGGTCTCGCCATATCCAGAACGATCACCGGCGGGCCTCTACTCCCCATGGACGAGCGCCACTAGGTCATCTGTGGAACACATGGTTGCTATCCGCCTTACCAGCTTTACAAGGCGCGATACCTATTATGGATGGTACTGGCGATGTTGCATCCTCACAGTGGGATAAAGTGACCCCCAACTCGGAAGGGATCTCCACCCACTGTTGGTTAGCAACCTCTTTGAACTTAGCAGTGGACACTTGGTTGCAACGCTCAGATGTTACCAACTTCTTCGGCAACTTCCTTCAAGCCTCACCAGAGGAACAGGGATCTCTATCGGCACAATGGGAAGGGTTAGGTTTACCCGAGGTGGCGTCTACCTTACGCACATCCTGGGCTCACCATCTGGCATCGGAGCGTGGCTACTCCGCATCGACCTTACTCCAACCGGCGTCTTCGGTGTCACCCTTATATCCCTCTCTCATCGAAGCTCTGCTGACGGTGACGTCACCAGGTCCTAATGAGATTACTGGCGAGCGGCCAGAGGATGACGTTATGATATGCCAACAACTTCGAGATGGGGCCCCGCTGGGAATAACAACAACCATCCACGAGTCAACATCATGGCCGGTGGCAAAACCCCGCAAGCGGAAACGAGGGGAGAGCCACGAGATCCGATGGAGATCGTCCAACTTCGAAGAGGAGTCCTTGTAATAAGGGTTTCGTCTATGTCGACGACTCCTGCTGGCGCAGTTCCAACCCGGCCCAATGCATCACGGCTCTCCTACTAATAGCGTTAGTATGTGGCATACGTATCGAATACTCCTCGATACGTATTTCGGCAGCAACAGCGCGTATCCTTGGTATCCAGGTTGATCTTCAACACCGGTCCATTGGTATCCCGGCGGACAAGCGCTCCACAATGCTACACGCAATCTCCCAACTTCTATATTCGCCGTGCTCGATCAAGATTGCGGATCTTGAAACCCTGCTAGGAAGATTATCGTGGGTCGCACAACTGGCTCGGTCATGGAGAGAACATCTATGTCCATTATTCGCCACCGTCACAATCGCCAACAAGCACAATCTACGTCACATACAACGAGGTCATGCGTTGACGGACAGCCTTGCCTTTTTCGAGCGTCAGCTTCAGACGTTTACGGGTATAACCCTACCCTCCCCGTCAAGCAAGCAATTCGTTTTGGTCACTGATGCATCGCTGCAGGGATTGGGAGGTGTCTTCTGCGAGGTTCGCCAACACGCCTCACCGACGCCCATCTCCATTGTCTGGGAGACCGTGAGTTGGTTCCACGCCCACCAGGTTGGCGACGTGTTGACGTGGTCACGCATATCACGGTTTTGTACTGGAGACGAAAACCGCCCATTACAGTCACGTGACATCAATACCCTGGAAATGATGGCGGTGACCAAGGGTGTGCATAGCATACAATCTACACTGGCCTCATCACCAACGAGTCAAGCAGGCCACAACATTCGCATTTGGGTACTGATGGACAATCTTCCTATGGTACATGCTATCAACGGATGGAAGTCGAAAAATCCACTTCTTCGACGACTCCTATTAACAATTGCGGGTTGGGATCACGCAATAAAAGCAATCCACATACCAACGACGGCTAATCAAGTTGCGGATTTCATAAGCCGCGCAACTCCACAGATGGTGCATTCGACCGCTCCACCCACGTGGAAGCACATCCAGTGGTAATGGTGGTCATCCTTCCAGGTTGTACACAGTGTCTGAGGAAGATCGGGTCTTCACGGTCTACTCCCACATCATAGCTCCATTACCAGCGGATCACATTTCACCTTCGGGAACAACTTCTCTCATCAACACGATGTGTTGTGTGCAAGCGACTTCCTATTATCTTCTTAGGTCAGATCACATTTTCAAAGATGGCTTCCGGTTCTCAGAGAAATACACATGTGGTTTTGGAATGGCTGGCCAATAGGGAACCACCGGAAGATTCATTGGCGGCGTTGGAGTTGAATCGTCAGTTCCGACGGTCGATTAAAACGTCAACGGCAAGTTCGTATGCCACGCCTATTAAATGGTACTTAACTGTCACCTCCTTCCCCGTCACCGGAGTTAAGCTCGAGAAATTCGTTCGGCTCTTAACTACCACTGGATCTCTAAAAGCTTCGACTATTCGGTCGTACACATCAGCGGTGCGGACGTTTGCCATCAACGACGGCCAACCACCACTGACGTCTTTGGAAGAAGCTCGCCTCACCCGAGCCCTACTTGCTGCGGATCGAGTGACCCCACAACATGACCCCGTCAAACGAGCACCTCTAATACCCCTTTCTCTACTCCGAAATCTACGACGGCTACCTACGTCGCCTGGCACAAGCAGAGATCTGCTTAAAGCAATCTGTTTGTTAGCCTTCTCACTAACTCTACGACTAGGGGAAGTTCTCAACCTCCAAGCCAAAGACATAGTGGTGGTGTCATCTTGTCATGCTGTTCTCCACATCCGGTTGACTTTACGAGAGTCCAAGACTCAACGACTCTCTTTTAGAGAGATCTCATGTGACACTTGTCCCTGTCGGGAATGGTGTCCAGCGCATTGGTTGTATCGTATGCAGAATACAGCTCTTCCAACGCAGCACTTGTTCCCAAAATGGACTTCGAGTGCGGTTAAACAGCAGCTTGTGAAGCTCATTGAGCAAGAGTTCCCTGGTACGGTACAACCCGCTATCCTCCGATCTCTAACAGGACATTCTTTTCGACGTACCGCTTCTAACGTCGCCCATATGATAGGTTTACCCCATGAGGCGGTCAGGCTAGCCGGTGGTTGGGCCCACAACAGCAACACGTGGCAGATTTATACTGAGGAGGAACTGGTTAAGCAGTCTCGGTCGTTCGCTAACCGTTTATTGCATCATCTTGATTCCGGATCATCTTAAACTTTTCAAAATAGTCGAGCGCGCTTAGTGTTATGGACGGAACATTAATCCACGGTTTCTCATCGCTGGTCAAGGACATCGAAACCCTGGGCCTGTCGGGAGAACGCCCTATTGATGTGTCCTCATCAATCAGGCCCAGGGATGGGAGAGGGACGGTTGGGAGGTGCCAGTACGGGAGACCTTTGACACAGGACGCCAGAGGTCTCCCCGTCCCTCTCTCCTAGGAAAATAGCAACACGAGTGTAGGGTTGAAGGAAGCTCAACTGGTTGAGCTAGTTCAAACCGAACGGAGATGTTGTGCAAAGTGCAGGAAGGGGGGGGAGGTTAGCTATAGGAGGGAAGAGGGAGCCGGGCAGCAAGTCGAAACAAATCGACACCCACCCACCCTCCCTCCCTCACCACGTACGCAACTACCTTCCTAGGGGGTACTGGAGGTGCCAGTACGGGAGACCTTTGACACAGGACGCCAGAGGTCTCCCCGTCCCTCTCTCCTAGGAAGATAGCAACACGAGTGTAGGGTTGAACAACCACCAGCGCGCAAATCTTGCAATCTTGCGCATCTCGACTCGAAATTCTCGAGCGCTCCGGTATTCCACTATCATGGATGATCGTAAAAGATGAAATAAGTTGTAATTATCTCTGCTTCGGTCTATTCGGGGAGTGAGTGATCAGCTGCGCACGCATGTACACCCGTGCACAATGGATAGAAGTAATACCGGTAAGTATTGGCAGTACTTCTATCGGATAAAGTCCTAGTAGGACTTTCCGCTCCGGACGGAGTCCATTTGCATCGCTTGAATTGATGCCTTCTGTCGACAGGTTGATACTTTATCCCAGTACAATATGCGCATCAGTACTACCGCTTATGTAGCTGGTAACATTTTTGGATTGCTCACAGCCTCCTTGGTTGAAGCAATCTACCTTCAATTTGAAGAAGATAGCACAGGGGATATCGTTCCTCTGACTCCAGACTTCTTTGCTGGTGTAGAGCTCGAGGAACCTGAGCAGGAAACGACTACTGCTAGGCCTACCATGGACTTCTCCTCCATTGACCTCGAGGACCCACTTTCTGAAAAGTGGAATACCGAAAAGTGAGCGTGACTAAATGGGTGGTGATCACTCCAGACATTCGTTATTCGTCGATTAGGCCTACGGAAAGCCCACCCGATGTGACTACGTCAACGGAAAGTCCACCCGATGTGATCAGGCCAACGGAAAGCTCACCCCATATCTCGGGGTCTGGCAGAGTAGAGAACAGTCGCACGGAAACATCTTCGTGGCTCCCAGCCATATTCGGTGTGATGATGCTGAATCTTCTGCTCACCACTGCTGGGCTGTTCATGATGGTGGGATGCTGCAACAAGTTCACGCGTGAAAAAGCTGAGTAAGTCAGACTGTAACCTTGGGGGGTACAATTTAGGTGGAGGGCAAATAAACGTCGTTATGTCAGATCAAGTTCCGAGGATGCTACAATCGTATGATCTCGACATCTTTGGAGAGCTTAAGCGGGCCTCGAGTCAGCTCCAGTTGATTCCACTGAGTGGAACATGCGAATAACCGAATGCTGTATATGGACTCCAATATGCGTTGAGTATAGGCATTCAGAACTCCAGAACAAGAGAAACGTAATCTCCTTTAGAAAGCAGTACTGGTCCAACACCTTCAGAGTTTGGACGAAGTGAAGTTTAGGATCCTGCGGGAGAAAACCCGATTAACGGTGCTCAGTCAGTACTCTCAAGGGGACTCCGTACTCCCGCAGCAAATTGATGCTAGCAATTGCGGGGGGTGGCATGCCATGATTCGGGTCGCCGAACCGACTCATGATGAGTCACTCATCCTGATGGTCTGGCCCACCCCCTGGCGCACTGGACCGAGTGATTGCTTTGGTTGGCAACTGGTAGCATAGACAGCCTTTGTGTGGACGGAAATAGCACTATGAAAAGGACGATCGCTGTACCATCTCGCAATTCTTTTTACCGTTTTATTTATATAAAAACGGCAAGATACTGTTTGAAAATTTCCGGGAAATTTTATTTTCCCGGAAATACTCGGAGTTTTTCTCTGATTGGGAGACCCCCGAGGAGATTTAACCTCCTCAATGCTGGACAAGAGCGACAACTAAGCTTAGTGTTTCACCTGATAACATTCACCTGGCATTGTTATGATCGGTATGACAGAGAACGTCCAGTAAACGCGTATTGCTCGGGGTATCCGTAACAGAAGCGGATGTGCTTCCAAATGGAAGATATGAGAGGAACATACATCTCTGACAAAGAAAAAGGATGATAAGAACAAAGTGAATACTCATGCTATGAGTATTATAGGCGGTAGTTTCCTTAACCCAAACTGCCCTGAGGACGATGCCCTCAAATGGGTAATGAACATTATGAAGTGTGCTGCTGAGTGTAATCTGCTCATGACCTTAGAGGCTCGATCAGTGCACAGGCATGTGCAGATTACTCTGTGGTGACCAGAACAACTCCACACTATCATTTCGGATCATAGGAGGATCGAGTTATGCCGCGGAATTGCGGGCGGCATCATGAGAAATCATAACAATCCAGAGAAATGGTCACACGATTTATACATGATAATGACAGAAATTGGAGAGAATGAGAACCTCTCCATTACAGAGCTGGGAGCTCTATTCACTATAGCTAGAGCCTAACTCCAGCGAGGTGTGAATAGGGCACTATGATTCGTAGTGTTGATTCTCCTCAAGGCGAAATCGTTACCGTAATGGGAATTACTTTCATCGTAGGAGATCGTTAACAGAGCGGCCTTCGCAGTCTTTAATGGCAACCAACTCCTCGAACGCTGAAAACAAGACTGTACGTGCAAACTGATGACCAAAGGGCTCACCTTGAGACTTCGCGTCTCGCACTGCAGGGTCGCAGTCGGCTTCGCTGGGCCTAACATGATCAACGATCTGAAGAGAAATATTCGCTACAACAGCCGGACGCAACCGTGTCATACCAGAGCGAATACATTATATTTCCGTAGTCTAACCGCATAATGAATTGGAGTACTGCCAGCACTGACAATCACCCAGGTACTCCTTTTCGGTTGTGATGCTATGCAGTACCTTAGCTGTATATCGGGTAGAATCATTCGTCTCTGACCCGTTGGTCTGAACGTCTGCATGGTCGCGTCCGCCCCCGCGGCCAAAAGTGCCTTAACCATCGCAAAGTGTGCATCCGAAGAGCTCTTCACCGCCCAGTGCAGCGGCGTCTCCCCACATGCCTACGCGCAGACTTCAATAACAATGTATACGCCAGGTAGAAGACTATGGTCCTTACATCAGACTGGGCATTGACATTAGCACCGTGAGCAATGAGCATATCCATCAACGGTAAGGCATCGCAAGAGGTTGCCACATAATGCAAAGGAGTTGCACCATGAATCTGTTATATCATTGAAGCAGTTGAGGTACCCCCATTAATATCACCCGACAACGCGCATCAACATCTGCACCACACTGGAGTAGCTTGTCCATTTTGAGCCGGCTACGTCTATTGGAGCAGCACGAGGACCGACCGTGAATTGCAGCGTGATGGAGAGCAGTATAACCATACTGAGGAATAGAGAGAATTTAGAGCCACTGGATCTCACTGCAATAGATGTGACCCACAATGCGCCATTGTCGGCTTGCACAACCTTAACGAGGTCGTGTAAGCGACAAGGTCACCACCTATTCCGTACAAAGTTCTGTTATGCCGCTTACATCTTGCGGAGTTACGACACAGACAAAGGCTCTCGAATAAAATGAGACAGCAACAGAGAGCAGCTTTCAATGAAGCTAGTTTCCGTCACTTGTGTCACACGATCAGAGAGAGGTACTATGAGTCAAAGCAAGAAGCGAGTTACGCCAGTGTCACCCCTCTCACCACCTCATCACGGCAATTTATGTTAACTGGAATGCGTTCTTTGTTAGGATTCATAAGGGACAGCTGTGGATACTTAGCTCGGACAAAGCGCTTAACGTCGAGAGCGTATGCTCTCCCTCGAAGAATGGCCGCTAGGATATCAGCAGCGCCGGGCATGTCCTTCACACTACGGCCCGCTTTGTCTCGTAGGATGAGTAGGTCTTCCAAGGCTGAAGATCAAATCTCAGAGTCGAGCCACTGATTCACCAATTAGGGACTTATAAGCGAAAGGAATAGCGGCACAAAAATGCAGATGCTATGACGACACGATTTATCAAGCGCGTGCGTGCATTTTATTGCCAGTCATAACGAGTACGTAAACCTCTCACGAGAATATGTCATGACGACATGGACTACCGAAGCCAATCTAAACAATTACCACCGCATTTCTCGATAATCACGGAGTATTCTATATCGGCAGCCGAAGGGCCAACGAAATTGATAATCTGATACGGGATATCAGAGTGAGTGATCTCGGTCGAGACATGTACCTCTCGGAGGACATCCTCGTTCTTGGATTCAGCCGCTACATGAACAGCGGTCTCGCCGGACCTAGAGCATGGCTCAAACCACCCGAAGAGTATTGCTAACCAAACGATACAGTGTAAAAGATCGTACGTGCTAAAACGGCATGGGTCACATCCAACGGTATTCAGCAAGTCGCGGACAAGGTCCGGACGACGCCATAAGGCGGCCCGATGAACAGGTGATCGGCCAAACTGTTAAAAATTATTCTTAGATTATTGATGTGGAGGTATCACTGTACCGAGTCGTCATGAGGACTCATATCTCTGAAGGTGGCCGGTGGCGTTATCTTATCAGCCTGCAGAGGAATATTAAGGACTGGTGAGCCGTCAACAAAGTAATAATGAAGTGAGACCCTACATTGGCACATCTAGCTTTCCATCCACTCAGCGACTGCACGCACTTCTGCTGACGATTCCTCAATGCCGTTTGCAGCGGGGTCAGACCGCTCTGTGAAGAAATGTCGGAGATACGGATTAGAGGAGTACTACCGCATCAACAGCGTTCAGGGAGGCACCATTCTCTACGAGATGCTCTATGACAAGTACCCAGCCATTGGCGGCGGCCAGATGGAGTGGCGTACTTCGGTCCTGCAGGGACACCCCAAGATACGGCTCAATCCGGGAACAACGAGCAGCACATCGGAACGGCTATACTGAGTATGAAGCCATACCACACCATTTGCACCACAGAGAATACTGAAGAGTTCGCCAAGAGGATGATACTCCGATCACGTTGAAGGGACTATCCCCATGGCCTCCTCACCATAATGCGTTCATTAACGTCGTACCCTTGCTCCAGTAGGGATTTTACTAAGTCCAGGTTCCCGGTGGCAGCCGCCAAGTGTAAATCTCCCCAACCTCCACCAGCCGTGGAGAGATACCTGAATCTTAGTATAAGGCGACTTTCCCGACCAACCAACTCTCCATTGCCTTGTATGGGCAACCCTGTCGAAAGACGGCTTCACTTGGGACCTGGGAGCAATTCATACTAGGAGTGATAACGTAATTCTGCTTACCTAGCGAGTCCACCTAGAGAGAAGACATATCTCCTATTACTCAATAGCAACCGCGGTAAGAAATGCATTAGAAAAGACTGGCAGTCTATCCCCCGGCAGCAATCGGAGTATGCACGAAAAGTGCAAGAAAGTCATGTGTGGGTTCCGAATAGGACATTGAAGGAAGTCGGAAGGGCCGCATCGCAATGACGCTCGGGAATGACGATTATGGGCAGGAACATCGATCTTCGGAGGATATTATTGACGAGCGTAGCTCATTGCTATAGGTTAACTGTTATCGCAACATGACGGACATGAGTTCATCTGCAGTGGAGGCAATGCGAGATAGATACCCTACATGGAGGAGCCTTCTACACAGCCGCTTCAATTTGCTCTTCTATGGGTCTGTGATCGACGTGCGATACACGTGGGACTCGGTTCGGCGTAGATACGGTAGTAAGACACCCCTCTTGTCTGACTTCGCGGATGAAGGGTTGGATGATGGGTATGTTGTTCGAATTGAAGGCTACATGGCATCACCTCGAGGCATGAGTAGTACCCCTGTAGCAACGTCATCCACGGCCCTCTACCTTCATCCTAGATGGAGCTTCAATACTACACCGGTGTCTGCTCGGCATCTTCGATTTCGTTTTTCGGCATGCTCTCGTTGCCAACGATGCGACCTTGCTGGAGATTGCACGAAAATTGGTACTATGCATCATAGTGGATATCCTCACTCCTCCTTCCGTTGTTTCCCCCCTCAGGCACAACTCTCTCAGTACCATGCAAGGACCTCATCCACTCCTACTCGGATCTACTTGGTGATAAAACCTTCTATTTCCTATCATATTTTTACATGCATTCACACCTTTCGGAGGCCTAAAACGATTCTGATAAAATCAAATCCGCTTGAGGGACGTTCACGGTGTTCCTGGTCAGTATGGATGGCTAAGATTGAATGGACTTGGCATTTCTAGGTCAGATTTAACTATACTCCTAAACTTTCAAATAAACCGGGTATGATACTAATTCTCTTGATACTTTATTAAAGCTGTGGGTAAAATATTACCTAAAAAGGTAAAACATTAACCAAATGGGTAAAAAGCTAGATTTGTCGGGAAAAATTTATCTTACCTGGAAATGCTGTAGACTTGTAGGAATGGCATATCGGCCCCGAATGGAGTTACTCGGAAAAAGGGAAAATGACTCTTTTATTCTGTCGAAACTGATGTTCCTACGTCGTGTACGTGTGAAATAGATTGTATTGAGACGTACCTTGGCGTGGCATAGTTGCCCCGGTCGGAATGATTGGCCGTACTTGAGCATATCTTGGAGTGGCATAGTTGCCCCGGTCGGAATGATTGGCCGTACTCGAGCATATCTTGGAGTGGCATAGTTGCCCCGGAGTAATTATTCATTTTTGAGTATATTTGGGTCTGGCATAGGTGCCCCAGTCGGAGTGATCGTTTTCATCAATATGCCATATATTCATACCGTGTTTCCTCCTCATCCCCTCCCCCCTTACGTGGTCCCCTTACTCGTATGGATTTTGTTACTACTACTACTACCCTGTATAGGTTATAGATAATATGGAACGGCTTGTAGAGTATGGAGGAGATGAAGTCCTACAGTGCTTAGGGACGATAGTGGCAGGCTCGCCCACGGTACCTACTTACAAGTGCTGCTATCTCATAGGGAGCTCTATTAGATTCACTTGATAGCCTCAGTAGACCATCATCGATCGGCTCTGATGGGTAACATATTGGAGACTTTCGCTTTCGTCAACATACCTGTGCATACGAGGCTAGACTACAATCGCGAAGTAGGACCATAACAACGTTTGGAAGGGCAGCTCTTCTCTTAAGGTCATGGCTTTCAATGACAGAGTATTACCGACTTGGACAGGGCTCGGTGGTGGTCTTGGAGAGGGTTCTACAGTGTATGGAGGATCAGGCTTGGCTGTGGTGGGAATATACGCTCATATGGAGTCCAATCTCGTTGTAGCAGTGCTATAGGTACTCAAATCTCTCACACCGAATCATCTTAATTTACTCAAACATCTGGCTCTTCTTCTGATGGAATCATCGGAGCCCGATGGTAATAGCCATTGCTTGTTGGTACCAGTTCGATCGAAACACAGGGACCGTCCACTTCGACACGCTACTGAAGGTGACAAAGAGGAAGGCTATCGCCTCTAATCATGTCAAATTAAAGTCCTTGCTCACCGAACTGGTAGTGAAGCCAAACGCCTTTTCCACCTACTGTCATCATCAGATCGATCATCGCGTGGTCATACAGCGCCGGTCGCCTACAACGGGAGCTCAGATGTATCATATGCCGTAGTACAGGGGGGTCTGATTCATGCGCATAGGGTCGTCACGATCATGCACTTCTCGGTGCACTTCTGCACATGACTCGAGGGTTTTCGTCGGTGTGGTGGTGTAGGTATGGTAAGAAGCAGATCGAGGTGATAGGCCAAGGGGACTTCGATGCGGTGGATAAGGTGTGATCGACATCACGATCATGAGAGGTTTCATAATTCGTCATAAACTTTAACTGTGGTGTTCATACGGCCTAAGCCAGTTCGGACATACTGTTCGTAGCCATATTATCTTAGCTACTCTCATGCCATCGAGAATTCTCCATGGCTTCTCTACACTACTTCGAGTAACTCCTCAAATGTTCCTATGCTCAGCTAGTGTGGTACTGCTGGTATTTGCAGCCTCATCTCTGGCCTCACCCTTCTATGACCTCCTCAACCCCAGGATCAACTGGATTGGTCTACTAATAGCTGTCATAGCCCTTTCGGCTTCGTTCGCAGGGGCTATACAGTTGGTTCTAGAAAAGGATGATGATGATGTAGCATGCACGGCTAGAATCCACTACCTTGTTCTTATTGTTATTGTATCTTGGCAATTGATAATAGCAACTCTGGCACAGGATTACGTATGGACGGTAGAATCGGTGTTGGATTCTGGAGGTATTGCGAATACTGTGGGAGAACAGAACATTCTTGACGAGGTTAGGAGAGGTTTCTATAGTACATGGGACCGGTTCTCCTGTGGAGGAGGGGAATGCCTAGACACGTCCTGTCAGAGCATAGGGGCTATCACTTGTGATAACGCCAGAGTTACCTCGGAGTTGAATCGTTGGATCAGCTCTGGGGTAGCATGGACTCCCTCGTGTCTATCCGGAAATAATATAGGTGTTGAGAATGCGTGGTGCTTTGGGAAAATGAGGTGCCTTGAGTGGTGTGTATATAAGTGGCAAACGAACTCGACAGCTCTATGGGTTGCCTTTGGAGTTTTTGTAGTATCAACTGCATCGATTTTCTGGACCATTCATCCGAGGAAGTGGCACAGACTTACCAATGGCGTCTTCAACAGAAAGGACTCCTCTTATTATTACTATACAAGGGAAGCTTCGAACGGCTGCTGGGAGCAGTAGGATCCCCTGTTGAGATTATAGTTTTTAACTCGCTACTTGTACTATACTTTTGACACTATTAATCGTATTATAATAACCATTCTCTAGAGTTGCGTATTACAATCAAGTCTATATCATTTACCCTCACAGTTGGACTGCGTATGACTACCGCTCATCGTCCTACTTTTCACAATGCTCTCGGAGCTAACAACTCGAGCAATCAGCCCATCCCTACTATCTTCAGAAGGGCCCGAGATGAGCCTGGTACTATCGCCTTGTTCCTATCTGTATAACAAGTGTTTGCACAGGTCACCTCACGTTGAAGTTTCGCGAGTCAAAAGATACTGGTGGGTCCAACAAAGAAGCGTTACGGAGAGAGCTAGAGAAGAAGGAGAAAGGGGTCAAGCGCGCATTAGGTCATACCCTATACTTCACAATATCTATATCTCGGTATTAGAGCCCCCGCCGGACTCGGCGTTTCCTGAGGACTGTGATGAGGACCCCGATGCGGGTGGAGGGGATTCGGGGACAGAGTCGGAGGCCGATCGAGGTAGTGGTCCTACTCCTTTGATATAAGTGGGTCTTTGCTTGTATAGATATGGTAGGACTGCTATTAGGTGGCCAAATGGTTGTGTTCAGACTCGAGTGGTAGTGATGATGAGGAAGACGAGGAGGAGGCTGAGTTGATGCGAGAGCTCGCCAAGATCCGCGCGGAGAGGTTGCATGTTTGGCGTGATCGATTTGTGGTTATTTGTTGGTGCTGTTTGTAGGGCGGCCGAGGAGGCTAAGGCGGCGGCGGTTGAACAGGCTAAGGAGGAGGAAGAGGAGAGGCAACAGATTGCTGTTGGGAACCCTCTCTTACAAGGTGGAATCTGGGGAAGGTGAAGTCTCTTTCTTCATTTAGTACGTGTAGTTACACATGATGAAAAAGTGTATATTCATGACCTCCTTGATTCATATATGAATATACCCGTTATCCTTAGAATTCTATTATATTGAATACTCACTATTGATGTGATCTCGTATAATGGAGTTTGAGCAGTGATATAAAAACACTAGTGGAAAAAAATATATTTTACAATCACTGCATACTACCGCGAATATTGGGTTTTTTCACTGAGTATCACGCTACTTCACGTAAAATGGGTGAAACTCCATTTATATTCTACGACGGAAAAAACCTTTTCACACACTTCCCGACTTCCCATAGTGTAGTGGGTGGAATGGAATGTACATGAAATTTAGACACTTTATATCCTCCAGATGCTTTCCGTACTCTAGATGGTAGTCTTACTGGAGGGTAAATGTTTAGTGTTAGGTGGCGGCAATATGCAATTGAAGCGGAGATGGGATGATGACACTGTGTTCAAGAATCAATCTAGGAACCAGCCTAAGGGCAAGAAAAGGTAGTGGGAAGTGTCGGGGAGGGGTACACTAGTCTCTTGTTAGGTTCATCAACGATGCGGTCAGAAGTGACTTCCATAGGAAATTCCTGGATAGGTATATACTGTAGCCAACCTGTTATATTACAACAACGTTTGATATGCAACAGTGTCGAGTTAATAACGGGAATCCCTATTTGTATGTTTTTATAAAGGACTACGCGGCAGGCTTAGTTGATAACACTCTCGACATTCATACAGAGTGCGGCGGTGATGGCCAGCAGCAGCAGTTACAGTTGTGGTGTTCGACGCGGGTTGCAGTATTAAATCTGCTGGGGTTGCGAAGTATATGAGTATATGCGTCAATGAGGGTGTTGGTAGTCTTAAAGTATTGTAGCAATGAAGAGGTCCTTAGAGTGAAGTATTGTAGCAATGGAGAGGTCCTTAGAATAAAGTATTGTAGCAATGGAGATGTGTAGTTCCTAAAATAAAGTATTGTCATTTGCCACCGATCATATTATTATGGTTGATCGCTGAGACTAGGTGTGGCGATAGGTTTTATGGCGAGGAGTATGGGAGGGAGTAGCTTTCTACTAGCAACACTGATCGGTGATAAATGCTGACGGTGTGCAGCGATGAAATAGACTAGGTAATCGAGGCGGGACTCGGTGGTTATATGAGGATCGCCTTCATCGTGCTGTCCCCGATGAGACCAGACGGATTTCGTTTCAGTATTTATAGCCTCATATACTCTACAGTGCCTTACACATGCCCTCTCGGGGCGAATTGCATGCCATTACCGTTGTGGCGTAATGTTTCTAGTGACAGCTGATTGTGTTATAGTCTCCGTGTCACCACAGTAGCAGGCCCCTTGTGTGCTAGCGTTATAAACCACGTTGAAGTGCGTATTGAACAGTACGGTTTTGGGGGGTTTCTGTTGATGGTCGGTAACACTCCGACAGAGTTGTTGGTTTTTTTATAATTTCTCGTCACCATCATGCCAAGCTCACGTCAGCCCGGCATGATGCTCCCATCGGTGATCAGTAGGAGCAGGGAGCAGTCTCCTACTTTGGGGGACTCGTCGGCCTCTGAGGACACGCAGCAGCATCGTCGAGAGAGTGTTCATGGTAAAAATTAATGTCTGAAAAATAACAGATAAAATTTGTGGTATTTTCTTCAGAGTATTCGCCGTATCATCATTTCACCATCAGAGGCTCTAAAGGGTTGACGCGGAAGCTCACTCTAGGGGTGTGCTGCATGCAGAATAAGGCTACTAGTAACCCCATGCAGTCGTTGTTGAGGAGACTAGATGCTAGTGGTAGTATCTAGGGGGAGGGGGGTAGTTGAAATAGCGGAGTTCAGGGTTGGAATATGTGTTTGGTTTATGCAGCTGAGCTCAGAGGAGTTCACTCACTTGTATACGAACTCGAGTAGAAGTGTAGAGAAATCAACGGGAAATCTTATGAATTTGATGTTGTCACCAACACATGCAGTTGACCATGTGCGTATGTCTAGTTCTCTGTGGTGATCTCATCGTGGTCGTTAGGTAGTCTAGTTTTGCAACTAGGGAGCGACTATGATAATCTAAATATGTATAATATCACTGTTGATGAACTCAGAAGCCTGTCTGTTTGCATACAATAATATTTAATACAGTGGAGTTTCACCCTAGTGATATGAAAAACAAACTTTATACGACTACTGCATATCACCGCGAATATCGCGTTTTCACCGAGTTTTACGCCACTTCACGTGAAACGGGTGAAACTCCAGTAATATGATAATAACCATATAGATATACACCAGATATATTACTTCTAACATATATGAACACTGTAGGTGCCTTCAACATCATCATTTTCGATGAGAAAATGATCCTGGAACAGGACGTATCCGAATGGCCGATAGTCCAGTGTTACGTGTCTTTCCATTCGAAAGGCTTTCCACTTTACAAGAGCTTGGAATACGTCAAGATGCGCCATCCAGTGGAGATTAATAAGGTAGGACATGTGAATGGGAATATATGTGTGCTTTCCTAATCTACAGTGTGAGAATTTGTACACTCCTCGAGGTTGATCTAGTCTTCAAATCTGCATAGGAATTTATTGAAATTTTCTTAGTGTATAACACTAGGCGTGAAATCTCTCACTGACTTTCTGGGAGGGGGGTAGCTATGGGCAGTAGTTCATCGAGTTTGCCAACAATACTACTGTTGCGTTTCATTGACTATGTGTAGGTAGAAGACCAGCTGAAACTACGGAATAGGCTTACCGTCTACGAGACGTTGAAGTCCCACGATATACCCTGCCCGGACTATATGGCGATCGATCATCTGGAGTATGGGGACCATCAGGTGGTATAGGGCGGGGGCTCTCATTTACTAGCGTGAACGGGCGTAATGAGGAGCTCCAATGGATTTTCTCTAGTTATTTAGTTTGTAGAAGCGGGGCCTAAGGGGCCTCTTGTTCACTAGTGTGAGAAGGCGTGTGATGAGCGGCAGTTGAAATGGTCGGATGGGTTTGCTCTGATTTTTCAGTTCGTGGAAGCAGATGATTATATTATTTACGACGGGCGTAAGTTGAAAAAGCCCTTTGTTGAGAAGCCTCTAGATGGGGATGATCATAACATATGGATCTACTATCCAACTAACGTCGGAGGTGGATGCAAAAAGCTCTTCCGGAAGGTGATACTACATTTCGGAAGTTGTGGGAATTTGGTTTCAGATCGGTGACAAGTCGTCTGAATTTGATGCGAAGCAGTCCCGCATAAGGAAGGATAAGAAGTATATATATGAGCCGTTCCTCCCAACAGGAGGAATGGATGTTAAGGTTTATATGGTGGGAGAAATGTATAGCCACGCTGAAGCCAGAAAGTAATAGTAAAGTTTCGCGAGAGTATTCGAGAATACGGTCATTTTCAGAGCCCCTACTGTAGATGGCAAAGTTATGAGAAATAATAACGGCAAGGAAATACGATACCCTATTACGTTGAGTGAAGTAGAGAAGGCTTGTGGAGCCTTGATAGTGCAGGCCTTTGGGCAGTTCGTGACTGGATTCGACGTTCTACGTGAGTTGGGGGTGTTGTCTTGCCTCTAGTTGTGGGGATGGGTTGCTGTATATAGGTACAACGGGACGGTCTATAGTGTGCGATGTTAACGGTTGGTCATTTGTGAAGGGGAATCAGAGATACTATGACGACTGTGCT
The DNA here is from genome assembly GCF_000006405.1 of Perkinsus marinus ATCC 50983. Lineage (NCBI taxonomy): Eukaryota > Perkinsozoa > Perkinsida > Perkinsidae > Perkinsus > Perkinsus marinus. The sequence continues at coordinate 8,089 of NW_003212352.1, read as the reverse complement.
ATACTCGTCCAGAAGTTCTTCCTGGATCGGTTTCATATTACATTCACGATGCCTATACCAGCTCTCAAAAATGTAGGTCTGGGGGGCTCGCTGGGCTCTCGAACGCTGTAGGAATGTATGTACCCGTATGACGATATATGCGGTCTATGGTGGAGAAAGTAAGGAGTTGTTAAGCAATCACAACAGGAGTATCACTGGCGCCACATCTACGTAGTTCGACATGTTGTGGTAACATCTTCTAGGTGGTTTGAAGCAATCGAACCTTCCTAGAGCGATTCGAGAATTCGCAATATACAATACTCGTTCGGTTGTATAAAATGGTGATTGTAGGGCTTTTTGATATGGTAGTAAAATTACTCTTCTTATGGATACTAGTTATATAGGATTATGAATACTCATGAATTCAGTGGGAGAAATAATTTCACTGGGGCGGAGCTGAGTTTGTAGAAGAGCAGTGGTTGGCCAGTGCGTGTAGCTACTGTAGGGGTTTAGGGCATCGCAGCATAGGATTTGTCGTCGGCGTGGTATTACTCGAGGTTCTTGGTATTTTCTTAGGAGGACCGCATGAGCGAGCCGATTAATAGGACAACTCCCGAGGTTGATGAAGCTGATGAAGAGAACTTCCAACATGACAAGTTGAGAGCGGTAAGACTCGTATCGTGGGATTTGAAAATGGTGTGGTATGATACAGAGAATCATCCGGGAGCTTATAATGTTCCTGGGGGGAGGGGAATTGATTTTGAATTTTCCACGTATGGCTATGAATACATTGTTCAATCAGTTTCCCGTGTGAATGTCATTATCACATTAGGAACATTCTTCTCAGCGTTATCAGGCATTTGAATGTATGGTGTGGTATGGTAGGTGATGATAATAATGCGGCATGGCGATCGGAAGCCGAAAGAGAAGCACAAGTTCAAATCCTCCCACAAGTATTTTTTGGACTACGTTAATGGGTAGTAGACTAACGCTGTGGCCTAGGGGGAATCTTGGGGGCTTTCAGGCGTGGTAGAGTTGATGATGATGA
>NW_003212352.1:0-6962 GCF_000006405.1 Perkinsus marinus ATCC 50983 | reverse complement strand
CGACTGATCATAAGGGCAAGTGGCCTCTCCCTCCTCTTGCCCGACTGGCACTGCAGGTACGGCTGAGGCTGCGAGGATGATAGGGAACCCACTTATCACCATGAGGAAGGTGGCGAACTCTGCCTGTCTTTTCTGGACCTCATCTCGACAGAGATTGCTCGCCTTGCTGAGAAGCACAAGTAGCGGACGAGTTTTTGGTATTGTTGTTGATTATGGTTGTTTTTGTCAGATTGGACTCAGTGGACTATTCAGAGTTCGACGATGGATCTCCTATAAACGGCAGTTCTTCACCAAATGCTCTGCCGGAAGACCCGACGTCCCCAGTAGAGGGCGATGTCGGGTCGTCCCCAGAGACACCTCAATCCAACGAAAGCGAAGCCTCCCCTGTTCGAGGTGAGAGAATGGCGTTGTGATGCTTGAGAAGATCACTAGGTGGTCCTTGGTCAGGTCATCGAAGGCTCCGATCGTGGACTCGCGGGGCGAGCGCTAGAGGTCGCAGTAAGGGCTTTTTGTCGTTCGTAGGGGAGAAGCTGAGAGATAGGTGTAGGTTGAAATTCGTTATGGAAGGTTTCAGTGTGTTTGGTAGTTTCCTCGACTCCTTTTGCGTCGTTTATCAAGAAAGACTATGCGATCGGCCCTGGACCGAAGCTCCCACATGAACTACAAGATAGAGTAAAGCGACGGTATATACAACTTCAACGTATAGAGCATCGATGGAAGAAACTGGTCCAAGGTGGGTGCTCCTCGCAACCACTGTTATCGTTTCTTATCGACCCTGCTGTAGAATGACTTGCACATGGGCATCCGCCGGTTGCAGCTTCTCTCGTTGGTTTGCTGCCGTGTTGATGATTTGTTTTTCTAGGTTTCCTGAGCCCACCCCGAGGGGAGTTCGACACTACCAAGGTGCCTGACCTATGGGACTGTGTTTACTACGATCTAGTTCACCATCGTAATGATGTCCCACCAGCTGTATGATGATACTAACGATGCTTATGCTCGTTATTTACTGTTATCTAATGCAGGCCTTGAATGTGCTCGAGGAGATGTCCCTGTACCTGATCCCACTGCAGAACTGGACGAGTCCAAGTGAGTTTGGCATCGATAAGGAGGATAAGATCCGCATAGGGGTGGAAACCAGCTGGTGAGGGAAGGCCTTCGTCCTGTCGGATGACGTTGTTTTCAGGCGGCTCATACAGAAGCTAATAAACGACTCGGAGTTCATGTTGGATGAGATTACGGATTCAGGCCAGCCCAGATCGAATGCTAATGGTGAGATGATTGCTGGTCTCAAGTTTGTCTATTGTTACATCAGCTCAAACTGTCGGCTTTGATGCTACGGGCACTCCCACTCTTCTACCGGCGCTTTCGATGGCCTCCACTCCATCTAAGAACAGTACCAAGAATGTAACGATGGACAATGACGTGATGCATCTGATTAGACTGGTCTCGTTCAGTCCCCCACCAATGCGGTTCGGCAGTGTATCGTCCACTCGCATCGGTTTAAGGACAGCGAGGAGTCGTCCTCAGGGGCTGCCAGAGAGGGCTCTACCGAAACTAAGAAGTCGTCTGGGTCAGCTACGTGAGTCATGGATGGGTGGTGTCGTTGAGGCAAAGTGTTATTACAGGCGATCGAGTAGTGGTGAGAACTCCAAACGTCGCGAAGGGTCTCTGGAGAAGGCCAACAGAGGGGTGGGTTCCGTTGTACTCGTCTGGTTTTAGTTCCTGCTGTAGGCCGCCGCTCCGGAGCTACGTGCTCAGCTGAGACAGGCTATGCGGGATGGCAGTGATTGGCATCCCAAACTGCACGAGACGGTTGCTCAAATAACCGGCATGAAAAGTGAGCGGAGCGATGCTGCGATACCAGTAGAAAACGTTATTAGCATCTATCTTGGAATTGGTGTTTTGAGTGAAAACTTTACAACAGTGTTCATGCTGTTCTGTTCGAGGTACCAGTAAGTGTGTGCGTACGAGGATCTACGTCACGAGCGCCTCTACTATGCACAGTCTACTGAATGTAGAGGAATGCCGTCGTCAAATACTGTTGCTAGTCTCCCGTTGTATAGGTGTTGGTGAATGGCGATGATGAGCATATGAAGTCGCCCATAGATCCTGCTATGATTAGGGATATCACGGACTTGCACTATCTCACTCACATATCCTTGCGCGTGAGTGAACTTGAAATTCGTGAGGGGGGTTATGATGTGTTGTTGGTGTAGGTTTTTGAGGCAGACGACTACGATGGCCCCTCTAATGTACATGATAACGAGCGGAGGAATCGGACAGTGAGCTCGCAGAGTGAGTCTCTGATCTAAGTTGATCTTCTTGTGGCACATTTCTGTCCAGGTACTCGCCAGGACTTGACCCGGTACCGTGTAGAGATAGGGCTGTCTCCAGGAGTGCAAGTGGTGGACCAAAGTAAGCTGCCGGGTGTTTGTATTCCGGTGCCAAAATCTCACTTGTTCTCAGCGGCGACGGGTCTCCAAATCAATCACTACCCTCCTGGGAACCGTATCAGGGAGTCCGAACTTGAGGTTGCTCCGTTAAAGCCTGTTATTAACATCGGCACGTTGAAGAACTACTATACGCTACAGGAGCTCGATACTTATCTTACATCGGTACGTTTGGGGGAAGTCATATGTTTGAAAACGGCACTTGTACAGTTTAATCTCGATATGGGGGTGCCGTTTTGTCAGAGTCTTTCTGTGCTAAGATTAGATAACTCAACAACAGTTATTAACAAGTAATTGTCAGCTTATGATCAATACAGTAGTCATGAGGTATACGCTAGGCTGGCAAGGGAGACAAGTATCACAAGAATCTGAAATTACAGAAGACACTTGTGTACGCATTTGAAATGTCACATTTCCTCACGTTCTGATTGTGATGGTGGTTTCATAGTGTATGGTCTTCATCACGAGAAAATGATCCAGTTCGATGGGCCTACGGAGACTAACTTTTCTGTGGCTTTTCAGACCTTGGCTAAGTTCCATCACTGTGTGGATTCGGACAGTGAGCCTGAGACTGATAAACATCCTGACGATGGAGAGAGGAGTATGTCGCCGATGGCATTTGAGTCAACGACCTCATAAGTCTGTCATTAAGCGTTATTATTAGTACGACAATGCTTTCCTGTTGTGAGCCCTCTCGTGTTAGTCAGTCTTGGGGGAGGCCCTCCCTTTCTCCACAAGCTGCTGGTCGTAGCTCTATTGTGTATCTTGGTGAAGGGTGATGAATGTTGTTGGTGAAGAATGTTTGTTTTAACCGGATTGTTGTCATTGAGGATGGGCACTGCGAGTCACTACCAGTACCGAAGTAGGATGGTCTCAATTCTGCTATAGTGGTGTTCTTTTCATTTTCGGATACAGTGCTGTCGATTTATCTTGCAAGGTCTTTGTGAGACACTGGTCCACCAGGAGATGGTATTTCAGCCTGGAATTTCCAGGTGAGGCGTTTGTCTCATGCTTAGATCATTTGTCTCTTGGGGGAGGATACAATATGAGATGATAGATGAGATCACCTAACTGACGTTCTTGGATGCGGATGCGTTCTTGAGTTTACTCAGTTCTAGAGTCGATTGAGTCTGACGGTGAGTCAGCGAAGGAAATCGAAGGCATTGGGTGAACTTCGCGAGAATGCAACACATCAATTCGGACAACCGCTAATCATTGAACTGCAATGGTTTCAAGTACGGGAAAGAAATAGTGCTAGTAACTTGTTAACAGCACAACAACATGCGTGTAAATGCTGGTAAATGATCGCTAGTAGCAAGCGGCGTTCTCTCTAGGGGACGAGCTTGATACTTCTGTCGAACAGAGTACTAGATGAAGAATCTGGTTCCATTGATTTGGTAGGTTTGTTGTAGTTTCCCTGTTCTCGACTTGAAGCCTTCAAGGGCTGACTAGTAGTATCGGAGTCCTTTAGCATTCTCGCGAATCGGATCTCACGCTCATCATATTGGAAGTGAAGATAATATTCCCGCAATAGATTCAACCCAATGGTTGGACGGGTATACAGATCGTCGACGGGGTCCATTCGCCCTAGTAGAATGCACGTTCCCCCTTCTGGTGAGCTGGACGATTGTACGTAGAAGTCGCTCGATATCACAATAAGTGAAACGACACCGAACTTGTCGCGCACATGGACTTCCAGTGGGGGAAGATAGACCCTATCAGAACACCGTGAGAGAGCGAGCAAACCATCGTTGTAGTTGAACTTGATCTGTCGACCTGCTCTAAGACTGGCCGACTTCTCAAGTGCCTTCCAGAGACTAAGATGCAACCCAAATGGCAACCAGAAATACGATGTGCCGCTATCGATATCCATCGGCACCGACTCTAGAATGGTTTCCTCGCCAACTACGAGGCTCGCCACCCTGACCGCCCAGGCGTCACCCACGTCAAACAGAGGAACCGCTATGACAGGTTCTTTGTATTTACTCGAGTCCTCACCGCCAATGATGAGTTCGCCCTCGCTGTAGTTATCTGGTTTGAAGTAAATAGAGAACGCTCTGTTGTCTATCGCTCCTTTATCCATCAACTGACCTAATAATGTGATGCTGCCAGCATCGAACTGTGGAGCCAACCCGAGCGAAGCGTGAGGCATGTAGCCTTTCGGTTCGTAATTCACTAGCAGTCCGAACTCCACGTCGTGTACGAGTTGACCTCCCATTTCCAATACTCCTCTATACCGCACCACGTGTGCACAGGTATTGTCACAGTGTTCTATCTCGCTCACTTCAGCGTCGGAAATATGAGCATCACACTCATAGCAACCAAAAACAAAGTCATTGCAGGACTTAGGCGACATAGTACTTTCGAGGTACTCTTTCTCGACGAAGAAGAGCTTAGATGATCCTGTGTCGACCAGAGGGCTCAGACACTGACCGTCAACCTTCATCGGTGCGATGATTACAAACTCCCCGTCGCAAACTTTTCGTCTGTAAATTGGTATCCTCAGGAGCCCTGCAACTGCCCTGAGAATTGTCTCCAGATAAACCACCCAAAACACGATCCTCGCAGACATACGGTAAATAAACAACTCGATTTTATCGGGTTTGCATCCAGTGAAAACCCCACCTCATCCAACACGCATTTCGAGTGTAGTGCTATTAGAGGTCGAAAACGAAACACGAGTTCACATTGACATACGGCATTCAGGTTCGCATCACTATTCGATTCACAGGGTGAGTCGGTAGACTGCCACACAGGCTGACCAAACTATACATGTCGAATCGCTATCTTCCCTAAGATAATGGAAATACATTTTGATCGGTTACACACTGTGGAAACTTCGGCGCGATGAACGCTCGGAAATTATATTCCCGTATAGTAGCTCGTGCGCAGTTCATACGCGCACATGAAGGTACGCATTTCAACGTATTTCATTCTATTGTGCGTGCGGCGAACACACCATTCGTACGAGAGTGAACACTGTCTGGCCTCGTACAAGTGTACTCATTTGACGTGTGTTGAGTTCTATTATTAGGAGGTTACTATCCCTACATTGATTGTAGTTACAGCCGTTTTACGGAGTAATCCTTTGCGGAAAACGTGACATTTGCGATCTGTAGTAGTCGTGAAATAAGTTTTTCATATCACCGGTGAAACTCCCTTATCAACGCGATAAACAAAAAACTGTAGGAATATCATCCATAACATGCTCAACAGCATCATCACCAAATTCCTTTCCTCATCTTCCTACACTGACCTTCCATGATTTCGAGCTAACCAACGAACGATCAGCCACTTCGACAAACTCAATTCACCTTTCGCTCCAGATTCTTCCTGCTTTTCTCAAGATTTTGTTCCTCCATTTTCAACTTCAAACACTCCATGAACTGGAAAAACAGTCTGGAGGAGAGTATACACATGGTCAACGATATGTGTTGGTGACAATGAAAAAATTCTAAGAGTTTTTTACACCTAGCCGAATTTCTATGCCCAGCTGAATAAAGCGAACATATATTCCTCCAATACTGGGAAGAAACCTCAATTAGGTTCAATGTGCGAATATCGCGTTTTTCATAGAGTTTTACGCCACTTCATGTGAAACGGGTGAAACTCCAGTAGAGTGACATGGAAAATACTAGTGAAAAACATATTTCACACTCCACTTCACGACAAATGCATGCAAGCAGTGAATAACGCGTAAAACAGGTGATGTGCTTCACGTGAAATGGGGTGATTTTTCCGATGTAACTCGCGAAGTACTTTCGATCCACTTCACATTGCGAATATCACGTCACTTAACGTAGTTCACGTTAGCGTTGACTGCTGGGGTTTTACCCCTGTTACGTTATGTAAAACGCGTTAAACTCCAACAGTAAACGTTTAATCGGTTCCTACCCGGGGACCACCAGAGCCTCCACCATCAGTGCGCACATTTCTGGTCATCCCCTGAAAATCAACCACAGTCCGCGCAGTAAAACCATAAGACTCTTATGATAAGAGTGTATTACTCGCAGTTTGCTGTTTTCCTTGCGAGCTTTCTCCCTCTCAACAGCAACCTTGAAACATGCAAATTTCCAAGACTATCGAAAATTATTTCTCAACACACTTTTCTTATGTCTTTCTCCGTCTTGGCCAAGACTTTTTTCCTTCCCTCCATTTCCTGTTTTAACATGTTCTCCTCATTCAATAGGTCGCCTATGCGCTTCTTAGTCGAGTTTACTTGCTGTCAAAAATTTTCACTCATTTGCAATCATCAATAATTACCTCAACTATTTTCGCGTAGCTTTTCTTAAGGCTGAGCAGTTCCTTATTAATCTCGTCAATTTTCTTCACAGAAAGCTCATTATCGATTTGCAGCTGCTGGAAGTCTATAAAGTTCATCACTTCGCCACTCTGCATGACCGCGCGCCACAAAATTATTCACCAGAGATTCTGATACCAATACCTGCTGCCTTTCTTTGAGCTCTGCCTCGATTTTCCTAATTGAAATTTGCATGCTCTGAGAGAAATCTT
>NW_003201070.1:3681-8747 GCF_000006405.1 Perkinsus marinus ATCC 50983 | reverse complement strand
TTTATCAGGAGTAACCAGCTGCCATCCTCAGGATCCGAGTTTACCAACTTGGTACATCTTCCACTTCCACGTTTGTCTCGAACATAGCGGCGATTGGACACACAATCTAAGCAAGATATACCACCAGCAAGATGTTCGTCCACTTGTTCGACTACTGACTTCACGCTCCCCAGAGCGTACAGCAACTCATCCTTGTGTAATAGGAGGCAACCGTTGGCAAGTCCACGTAACGGGTGGTAAGTGGTCCCCCACCAGGCGGGAGAAATCCATCAATGCTCCTCGGCGAACACTAAGCATACAATAAGCAATGATACCACATTTGAAATTATCCGGTCCTACATCGAGACGAACAAGTCCCACGGGCTGCCGCCATCAGAACGGTCGATCGTCGGACAGCAGAAGGGACGTTCTAGACGAAACGAGTGACCGCAAGGACAAGGAGTGAGCTGATACCGAGACGAGCTAGATATGATGAGACAATCACTATTCAAGATCTGTCAATGTAAGCCTTTAAACAGAGTCATGAACAACAAGAACTGCTGAGTAAGATGAACACCACCACCAAGTAGAAGACGAAGCCATAGGTGGAGGTCCGGGTGCATATAAACCCCACGACTATCGTGAAAGGGGCAACCATCAGGAGAGCGATATATCAATCGAATAAGGCGTGTGACATATCACATACTGTGAACGGGGTTTAGCGTTAAGCGGTAATTTCGAGTGACCCGCACGGGTACTCCAGTACACCAAGGAACCCTTCCCCTCGCTATTACCGATAAAACGCCACCCCAAGAGGCTTCCCGTACCTTCCACAAGTGGCTTGGAGGAGATATATACTCAATGAGGCCTGGAAAACTGTGAAACATCGCTCGAAGTGAATTTTCACCCGAAGATCGAATGGTGCTTGTATGAAAACATCGAACTAGATCACATAGTAGTAAAGATAATCCTATGCGGTCGAGAATGTCTCAAAGACTGTTAGAACCTCCAAAGGAAACGATCCGCCTCGTCATAAAGAGTTACCAGCAATCAGCTAGAAGCCTTCGATTACTTCGACGTTTTGTAGCGTGAGGAAAATTCCGATGTGAATTATTCGCACGCTTGTAATCGTCTGCGTTTTGCGTATTCTTTATTATGTCTTCGGATCTCGTTTAGTAGCTTGTATGCGAACTTGCTGACTGTATTTACATCGTAAAGATGGTAGGAGAACGAGACGTACATGGACGCAGTAGAAGAAATCATGCGTTCTGGGGTGATACATTCTTACGAGATGAGAAGCAACCATCGATATAAGCTGGCATATACAGCAAAATAGGAGCTCGAACAGAGACAGCTACAAGTACACTCCGGGACGCAAAATCGGCACCAACAAGGTTCAGTGGTGACACACATGTCGCCCGTGGTGGTTGTTGCTCAATGAGAGGCCTGGATTAGATTAGTGAGTACGCTGACTCTTTGCCGACTAGTTTGAGTGTACCATTGCACCATTGCAATACCCGTGGAATCTATCTGTACAAGTAAGCTCTATGATTCCATTCGTTATTGTTGATCATCAGAAATGACGTTCGTATTGTCGACTTTTCAAGACTTCACGATTGTGGAATTATACACTTGGACTTCAAGCGTATCATTCCACAGTCGTGTGAGTCAAGAGTGCCAGGCACTCAGTGCTTCGCACAGTGCACAGCTCGCATCGCCAACTCACGAATACGAAGGATTTTCGAGTTCACTGTTATTCATGAATTTACAACGTTGTTATTACCTGAGTGATGAATTCCGCGTTGGATTTTCCAGCTGATGACACTGAAAACTCGGCTGGAGAAAATCAAAGTCGTTGTTCAGAAACAACGATGTAGCGGGGCGCATCACCTCAGCCGATGTGCGCAGGTGATCCACCTGGCATTTTCGCTCTTTGTAAACAATCAGGCTCTTCATTTCGGTCAAACTTTCCTCCCGAAGATGGGCATGCTATCATAGGCAAGTCAATAGTCGAGTTCATCAGTGATGAACTCGTCGAGTTCGTGATGAATCATCACATCTATTTCGACTCGAAATTTTCGAGGTTCTTTCATAAGCATGCGACGGGAATAGGGAACCACGCATCGTTGGCAGCGCGCTGTATTTCCGTATAGGTTAGGTAGGGCTGATTCCAGCTCTCGCGCAGCTGATTTCTGAAATGACTAGGCTGAGATGCCCGAAGAGGATTTTTGCCTCACATGCTTGGATTTAGCAAGTCTGTTACCGATACAAGCGCGAATCTCTCGGGATCCAGGCCTACCCAAATTGCGCCGCTCAGCATACTGAGCCATATCCGCGAGGGTATAAGGCGGTATTGTGACTCCCATATTCGCCAAGTTGGCGAATATGGCGACGCCAACCTCTCTGTCACCGGCGGTGACTCACTACTGGCTCAGTGGTACTGGGGTGCCCACACGGACCTTATTGATTCTCTGCGTGAATTACCTCAGCTCGAGACAGTTTTTTGTCGCAGTTCTGACACAAGCCAGTTTGGTCATCTGACTGGTCAGGATCCCAACGGCGGCATTGCTGAAACGGCCCTGTCTCCGATGGAACACAAGTGTACTAGCCTGGAGGACTTAAGGTGTCTCATGTGCCGGCCAGTCCCGAACCAGCTTTTGTCGAAAGGTGACTTTCTGGCGTGGTTTCATTCGTGGAAAGGCTGCTTTTCCCTGAGCACAACGTCTAGTGCATACTGAAGACTGAATTGACGCTCATATCGGAATCCGATAATCAGATACTCCCGAAACGCGTTTGATGCCGCGATCTGGAGCTGCTCGAATTTCTGCTCGAATAGGGCTTTGAGTGGTACTGCCACATGATGTGGCAGTGAGTGGTGCTGAAGTGCAGCAATGTCAATCAGCATGCGAATGGACCATGCAGATCATGGACCCCGATGGTTCAATTACATATAGATCCAGGGCAAAAGAGAGAATAAAATTTGTCAGTTACCAAGGATGCTCGGATTATTGGAGCATCCATGAGCGACCAAGCTCGCTCGCCGTCTGGGATCACTTCTGCTGGAGGTGATTCTAGCCTCTTGCGAGACTTCCGAACTGAGGAGAGATTATAGTAGCATTCATCAACAACACGTTGAACGGTGCAATTCGCAGTGTCGGCGATGCGGAGACAAGAGGAGTCCCGACAGATGATGATCATATGATAATCTTGAGTCTGCTTGACCATCTTCCCTTGACGCCCAAGTGACCATTAGGGTGATCATCACCCTTATGGTCAGTCCATTCAAGGGGGGTGCAGGGCAAGCGGCTGAACATATCGCGTGGGAAGTACATACTTATCTCGAATCATCAGCAAATGTGGAACTTGATGAGACCTCTGCCAATCAGAGCTCGAAGCTTCCCACAGTCCTCATCAGACTTCTGGGCCTAGGAAGAATATTATGGAGAATGTCAGTATCCGTCTTCTAAGCTGTGAAGCATCGGTGTAGGGAAAAAAGGACTGGAAGAGGGAACAGAGGATCAGTGACCGTGGCCGTGATTCACCCGTGAAGACCGTACAGCAGTTGCAGGTTAATAGTTCTTGATCGGTGTCCTCATACAGATGATGAGAACCACCGTAGGCTACGGCCCGTAACCACAGTCGTCGAGCGTGGATGCACTAGGCGTCTTGACTGGAGCTAGTGATTTATTGATGGGGTGCTTAGACTGCTGCCCTTCCTCGATGCATCGTGCCATGGTTTCGCAGAGACTCGGCAGAGAGTGGTATCTCGGTGCTCAGAGCACACCATTGACGTGGGGTCCTAAGCACTCAGTCCTACGGTAGGCTTGGGAGATCACGTAACTCGAACAACGCGGGCCTTAGCTGAGATTCGTCTGAGTTGTTACTCGTGAGAAAACATAACACTAGGTCCTCGCGACACAGGGGCGGAGCTCGCTTACTCCTCGTCTATTGATTCATCCAATTGACGCACCAAGCTCTACCCTGTGCCCCCGTTGGATCCCCGGGGTGGACATTTCTCCGTAGAAAAAGACTTTCGTGTATAACTCTCGGAGCTGTTCGCATATTAGAGTTTTTCGATATTTGTGCCAACCACGACACACATGGGAGTCGTTTGACTTATCTGCTACCCTTTTACGCTCGGTAGTTAAGCCAGAAAAGTTCTTCACGCACGCGCACACACCCACGCCAAACGCAAAAGTGTGTTGATAAGTACAGTATTCATGGTTGACAGTCAACCATGAATACTGTATTTATCATATCAAGTCAACCGTTGCGTCAACGGTGTTGACTTGATATCTTGCTCTGTTGCTCTTCTTTGTATAATCTATAGCTGACACCATAATATACTTTATAGCCGTACAACAGTTATTTGAGCTGTATATACCCTATCGTCAGCAGCTCATCTGAATCTTGCGTTCCCCTAGTCCTTCAGGAGAACATCTGCATTGCAACAAGTGCGTGGTAGGAGGATCTGCTCGCTCCTGTTGGCGAGTCTGTTAGCTGCATGGTAGCGATTCAATCGCTGCGAATTACGTATAGCGAGCAATCGCTGCGATTGCTCGCTATACGTAAATCGGCTCCGCTTGGTTATCGTCAGCTATATTTTTGTTGTTGCACGCCTGTGCGGCCCTGCTTGTGCGGGATAGACAGTGTAAGGCGGGCACGAGAGCCTTATCCGTAGCTAACGTGTGCATGCGTCAAACCTTTCGAGGGGTTCTTTTGAGCATTACTGTTGGCACCTCTGCCAACCTCGTCGACAGCAGCTAAGTACTACCTCTCACCCCTATCTGCTTTGTGTTGCCAAAGCCAATAGCATCACGACCCGATCATGACTTCGAGTAAATCCGTCCACAAGTCCCTGTTGTTGCGGTATATGCTCAGCTCGGTTCGCTCGGCACGCAATGCTGCTCCAACTGATGTTGCGCTGTGTGGCGCACATTGTACCGCATAGTGCGCATACGTATACAGTCTCGTAAAAGACCGGAAAACCCCACAATTCCCGTGCTTTCGCTTTCGATTGGTAGGTGAATCGCACCATTCCGGTCGGTAAACCGATCAAAGCCGGACTAAACCGTAAATTTTCTCTC
>NW_003201070.1:0-3581 GCF_000006405.1 Perkinsus marinus ATCC 50983 | reverse complement strand
AGTCATAAGTCTGCAAGATTTCCTCAATCTTGTAATGGATTATTGGCAGAATAGAGGTCGGTACCGATTGAACTGGGCTCGATAACTCGGGTTGCATCCATCAGAATAGACCTACGGTAGGTCAGCGCCTCGTCATGGCACAGTGCCCTCCGGCAGCTAACTGGGAGTGTTTTTGAGGAATAACACGAAGAGCTCGCTTGCAGCTGTTCTATGCACCTTATGCCGAAGTCCTACCGGAACTCCGGCCTTGGAACGTTCGTTCAGCTCGGAAAAATTCGTCACGAAGTAGGATCGATGCATCGTGTTCGTATATTTCAAAGCGAATCGTTTGGTTATTGGCTGTTCCAACTACCTGGTGCCAACCTTGGATCTATATGATTGTTGCTCAGGGTCAACAAACTTCAAGCAGAGATATTCAATGATGTTCATTGACGATACAAGACCCGTAAGAGCTTGAGATTGATAGATTCTGAGTCAAGTGATATGCAGTTCCCTGAACAACCCAATTGATGACGCATTGGTGCATGAACATACTCGTTTGATCAGGATTTGAAATCGTTTGAGCCGAGTGGTTCTTAGCCACAGTGCTGCAAAATATGTTCACTTTTTTCAGCCGGGAATAATAGTTCCACCGTGGTAATTTAAATAGATGAGAAGATGCTTCTAGAGCTTTTTCATATTTTTTGTTTGCCACTTTTTGCGAACCTTTCGCCATTTTTTGCTATTTTTGCCACTTTTGGCAAGTTTTTCCTATTTTTCCACTTCTTCCAAAAATAGGAGCTTTTTATGAGCTCCAGGAAATGGCAGGAATATTTCCACCGGAAAAGTTGGCAATGGAAAAATTGTTGCCGTTTTGGAGCACCCTGGCTGCAAGGCTGGCTATAAACCGTTGGTGTCATATCCACTGAAATCCAAGCGCTGTCTCGCGAGCAAAAATCCCTCCATAAGTCATTCGATTGGGATGCTCCTACCTGCAAAGCTGTCAACCATACTGATACAGGTCAGTGGCTTTCAGTTGGTGTCCGAGGGTCTCGAATCGAGGCCATGTCTTGCAGCTCCGACCGATCCTGGAACGCGACATTATCAGCGGTAAAAGTTCACGGGTTACAGACCATCAGCCGATTACGATATCAATGATTATTAGACTAGCCACATAAGGCAGGTGAGCTCGCTAACCCTGGAAATCAGTCAGAATCACTTTTCGCTGGGGCCTTGAAGTCTGGAACCCCCTAGCAACTAGCTCCGCAGGTGCAGCGTGAACTACAGCACAGCATTCTGTGAGAGAGCACGCAGCGGTCTGCAACGAGTTAATGAAGTAGGATGTCGCCATGACTGCTCGATAGAAAAAGCCGCGTATTGGAATTATAAATCATACACTACTATTGACTCACTTGAAGAGCCCAACGAGGCACGAAACATCTTGGGTTACCCAAGCTGGATCATTGATAGCTGCTACTGGTAATTGTCGATGACACATACCCGGCACCCACGATAGCAGTACATGGAAGAATGTTGATGAAGGATGAAACGTGTCTTGGATTGCTTGAGAGTTGAGTTGCATAGTGGAAGTGCCTCTAATACACGGTCCATACACCTTCCCCAGATTATGAGAATTGAGCGTCACTCTTCCCACACAACAGTATAAACGCAACCGAAAGCCAACACTTCGACCAGAGACGCTTCCGCTATAAACCATCAGCTGCTGTTCATATCTCAGCGGCCTGGAGCTTGCGGAGACGCTGCATAGAGGCACTGAAAACAGACCAACGTTAGGAAGCAGACAAAGCAAAGGCGCCTAGTTATTACCGAACAGTGGCCGCAGCAGCAGTGGTCAACTGCCAGCATCCGCCAGCCATGGTCTTCTTGCAAGAACGACAAGACCAGATGCCACCAGCCTGCATAAGATGACCATAAATTCGATGTTGAAGGACTATAGGCTATCGAAAAAGCGGGAGCAAGAGAGACTCTTACAATCACGAATGATTACCTGACGCTTGACGGAGTCCTTGCCGCAGAAGGGGCAGGTGTACTTCGCCTTGGACTGAGCCTCAAACTTCTTCACGAGCTTACGCAAGGAAGCGCCATAACGGGTGCCGTACTTGCCGGAGATACCAACCTTCTTAGTGCGTCTGGCCATTTTGGGAAGTGGGTCTATCAGAGGAGATTTCTGCAAGCATCACCGTCCGCTATCCATGAATCGATTATAATGGCGGGCGAGATTTTCCACGCTGCTCGTCGACTGAGCACTTCATCGGTAGCGCTCGCATGGCTGCGTAGTATCTATAGTCCACTGCTTTATAAACGGCATACTCGTTTAACTCGGGCAGTTTGCAATACACTTTCTCTTAAGTTAATACCGAGTTCATAAGCCAACGCCGTCGTAGGTTGGATTTAACGTGAAATCTATACGTAGACAACTTGACAATGCTGTGAGCTGAGCTGTGTATTGCCTTATTCATGTAGCCGCTCTATTACATCAACGAATAAACAAGTTGAAACAGAACTAGATCAAAAGGTCAAGCGAACATCAGATCATCCTTTGGGCAACCTCGTGTCCTTGCACACGATCATGCGTTCGATGTGAATGCTCTGATGAGGTGAAGTCAAGCACGAGTAGTTGGGGAGTTCACCTGATGAATTTGCGAGGTAAAATATTTCACTCGTCTCACAGGAACGAGGTCACTGCACACACTATTCGAGATTACCTTTATTTGATTGCGGTTCTGACATTGTAATCGTTTCGCACCAATGATCATTCGTCCATCCCACTACTTGACATCAACACCATTCGTACATTCAGAAACAAATTATTGTCCGAAACGAATCAGTTGGTCGCCAAAACGCACATCAACTTTGTCAAAGCATCGACACGGCGTTCCGCCTTCCCAGACTCAGGCCAAAGACCACTAAGATTCTGCATGTCCACCAACGGCACGTCGAAGCCCAGCTTGCCAAGCCGTTCTAATGTCTCTCCAGAGCGCTGCTGTATATGACCTACAACTCATACTATAGGAAAAGGATCAGACCGAGCTGGGACGGTCTCACCCAGTGATTTGCAGGCATGCTTGAGGATTATTCGACTGAACTCAGCCCGTCTCCGAGCCGTCACGCCAGACTTCCCCTTCGTCTCCACATTGTATGCTGTCATCTCGGCTATCGCATCGGACATCTCTTGAACCTTAAACATCATTCATTGCCCACGATGCTACAGCTCAACAGCTCACCACTGGCTGTAGGCCTGTATCAGCCAACACTACAGAAGCAGACCCAAGGTACCAGTCGCCACCAAGCACCGCTAACTTCACAGCTTTTGTCACCTACCAACGATGCACTTTCGTGGAGCACTGCAACCGCGACAAGCAGTTCGTGATTCTACGAGTAAGACTCCGATGATGAGTATGAATTGAGGAATAATACAGACTATAATAATAACCAAATATGCTACGTCACATAAGGTAATCACAAAGATACATTATTTTACTTTATGCAGCACTCCCCGGGCCAGACGGGAAAGCGCCGAAAATTATAGTACACCAATTGCAGACTCAGGAGAGACCGAGACCTAGTGTAAGTGTCGGACA
>NW_003207198.1:0-1781 GCF_000006405.1 Perkinsus marinus ATCC 50983 | reverse complement strand
TCAAGGAACACATACGACGTCATGATGTATGAAGAGAAACGGTGTCTCCGAGGGCACAAACGGCGGTACAGTCATCTGTCAGACATCATTGGTGGCTGCTCTTATCCTAGCAGCAATACTCTGCACTAAAGTGGAATTTGGAAACCACAACAGACAAGTCACCAGACCCACTTTGATATGACCGCTTCGGAATCATCTCATCCAGAGAGCATACTTGTTATGCTGCAGGATGAGAGCCGAAACAACGAACCTATGCTCGTGCTATTCTTTACGACTCGCTGCTTGTTCTATGCGAACACGTGGCATCGGGGCAACGACGGAAATCAACTAAACCTTACTCCCCGAGAGCCACCTCGCTGAAAGAAACATTAACGAAGATAGAGGAATAGAAACGTCAGCATAAGGTAGACTCTTACTGACATGGTCCGACAAGGGCAGATTTCCATTTCTGTGACGGGAATAATCTGAGACGAAAACTCCGGGAAGTTCCAGGCTGGAACACCCACAGACGTTTCGTTACCCAACCAACCTTGTTTCCGAAGTTTCGGAGATGACTTGGAACTTGAAGTGGCAGTATCCACGCTCCGCTTGCCTGATAGCTTCGGTCTTGCGAAAAGAGCTTCTTCACAATGAAGCATGAAGCGACAGGTTCAAAAGGACATATTCGTAACGTATACTTACACGTACTCTCCCACTTTCCTTTCCGATCTTCATTTGGATTGGAAGTTCCAATTTGGAACGGGACTCTGAAAAACTGGACAACCCACAAGAGTGGGGTTCGGTCAACTTAGTATGCTGTTCTTGGCCAGGCCAAGTTAGCCTATCAGTTCAGGTTCACCGTTCCTCGTCAGACAGATGCGAGAAGGCAGCAAAATTCGATGGATGTGAAGATCTGTGTCGCAGATTGGAAACTTCATCGATGTGGAGATTCTGTGATGAATTTCTAGTTGCGGACTCCGCGTATGAGCAATTAGACGAGACGGCGATACAGTATCGCCGATATTCTCGATTGACTTGCCCACGCCTGTTTAATGTGAACGTTCTGTCGAATCATATGATGAACTAGCTGATCTCGGCAACTCTTTCTCCACTTCGTCACAGCGATTTATCACCTTTCCGAACATGACCGGGTCGTCAACTATCAACTGTAGAATGGGTATAGTAGTGATCGTTGAGGCAGTTAGCACTTTGACCAATATAGGGGCCAAATCAATGCAATCCAGAGAGCTCGACGAAGTGATCATATCAGATGACGACGTTTGTTGATTAGAAGATAATGAATGGTAGACCTGAACAAAGACAGAAACAGTAAGCCGCTCCGAGATTATGAAGAATATATTCAACTATATGCCGCACCACTCAAAGGCGGTCGGACCTCACCGAACGGAAGATGAATAGGAAACAAATCACAAATGTAAAGCTCATTATCACGTGGGACGTAAACGAGTTCCTGACAGACTGTTTACACCACACTGGCTACGAGTTGTAGCGTACAACCCTCCGGACCACACAGTAATCCTGACAAGTTGTCAGGGTTGTCAGTGACAACCCGACCGACAACAAGGACCAAACCTGAGTGACCTCGGTGGTTCTTAAACCGAACATAGAAGGGATCAGACAGCTGTCTGACGGTGCTCACAACGCATCAGCTACAAAGAGTAGCTTACAACCACTAAGATCACGTGAGTGATCCGGAATGACCAAACGACACAGACGTGACAGACGACGCTTCCGTGAAACCCGCAACACATCGAACTGGCTGAATACTCTCTGAGTCGACA
>NW_003203378.1:0-1059 GCF_000006405.1 Perkinsus marinus ATCC 50983 | reverse complement strand
TAGCAACAGACGATTTGGCTTTACTGGCGAGAGACCTCGGCGAGTCCAGTATACTGCAAAGCTCCGACGAGCACGAAAGTGCTAGTCTCCTATCATGTAGTGCATCGTCTTGATGCCATGTCGCTGTCAGTCGAGGCTATACAGCCCGCACCAGTTCCACAAGGTCAGCTATGGAACTCTGAGAGGCTAAGCTTAGGATCTGGCAGTTTTGAGCATCAATATGAGGTTACACTCCGGAGGATAGCCGCTGGCGGCGAGGTTGCTAAGTGGGTTGCCAAGATGTGTCAGTCGCATCGCGCCAACAACTCTTAAGTAGCATCTTAATTCAGAGAAGAACTTCAAAATCTGATTGTTCGAGCTGGACAAGGCTCTGATCTTGATGACCTTCGCTCCAGCGGCATATTAGAAACCGCAAAAACGATCATGACGAGGGAATCGAGCACCGACGCTTTGAAGAGTAGCTACAACATCCATTTATCCCTCCATTACAGAGCGACGTGATCTTGACACTCAGGTCTTGCTGGGTCACTCATCACCCTTCTTACCGATCTCCCGATATCCAGCAACGTAGCGGACGTTGCCACTGGTGCCGACGGTCACGTAACAAGTGAGTACATGAGTATAATATAAATGTCCGCTCGTGTTCGAAAATATCAACGATCTGTTTTGTAGTCGTCATTCCTCGCCCCTCACGAGTATATGAGCATTAGCCACTGACTGATCAATGCCCCTTCCATCTGACTATTCGATGCCGTGTGGTTTGCGGAGAACTGGTTTGAATTAGACTTTGTCGAACTGATCCCGCTGATTTGGATATGACCGGCCGCATTCTATTACGTCTTCTCCTCTGGGGATTTGCTCAAGCAATCAGAATTGAGCATCTCCTTCACGACAAGATGCTTGATGCTCTCTCACTTCTTTTTGATGAACAAGCGCTGAACGAGACGATGAATATGATGGCGCAAAGTGCAGCCAACAGAGTGTATCAGCGTGTTAATCATGCACCCCACTGTGATCTCGGCGCTGGAGATGGAGAAACCGTTACATCGCTCGACCAAT
>NW_003206606.1:0-912 GCF_000006405.1 Perkinsus marinus ATCC 50983 | reverse complement strand
TACCCGTCATAGGCCCAATCGCTGTAGTAGCAATGATGAAGCGACCGTACCGCTAGAATGGAGCGGAACACGTTTTGGTTAGAGTGTGTCACAATCGTTGTATTCTCATCGACAAACTTTCAGATTGAGTCTTATTAGTGATGCCTTACACCTACGGCCTCCTCGTACTTGCCATTATGACCCAAGCGACCCTGGGACAATCTGAGGGATCTTTCCAGGTTACTGCGGACTACCCTGCGGGGTGTCATGGCGGGCCTGGTCCAGGGAGGGGAAGTGTTATAACCACTGTTATGGAGCCATCCTGCATTTACAGCAAGAAGGGCGTTACATCCGATGGTGTGTATAAGGAGGCTGCTGGGATCATCCTTAAGACCAACAGACCTGGGCATTTTGGCAGTATGCATGTGAATTTCACCGTGTTCACAACGCCTGACAACAAGAGTGGTACCCTGGTGGAAACATATGGGTGGGCACACTTGAGCGTCGGTGATGAAACCAGGGACTTCTGGTGGAACCCTGCTCCGGGTGAGGATGCCTACGGCCCTGGGTCGCGTATCCATATCGCGACCATCGACTATGGTTATTTCCCTAAGTATAAGGTGAACATTTGGAACTCGTGGCATGCTCTAGAAGGTTCACCGGATTGCCAAATGTTACACTTGATCTCAAATCAGAGAGCCTCCTCTAATGTACATAATCCTTCATTCTCCACCGGACAGCAGATCCGGATAAGCAAGAAAGATGGTGGTTGGGACTTCCTGGTTGTGTACCAATTCCGTGATACTTCTCCACAGCTTGACGATTACACCAAGTATGTCATCCAGGGCAATCTCAAGGACATACCCAGGCTGTAGAGCTACTCAGCATTATGAATATGTGTCTTGCCGACGTGGTGGAGTTGGTGCATATCGT
>NW_003213714.1:0-1230 GCF_000006405.1 Perkinsus marinus ATCC 50983 | reverse complement strand
ATCTATCAGATTCTCTAACAAGGCTACCGAAGTCCCTGACCGCTAAGCTCCCATTAGGTGCAGCTGTCTTTGTAAACAGCTGGGGGAACGAGGGTGGTCAGTCCCGATGGTGGCCTAGTCATGCAGAGTTGCTCGAAGCGCAAGCTGCTGAGAACATCGATTGCGATGCTTCTCCTAAGTTTGATGTTTATGATGACCTGGTGTACTACGACGGTGTGCCGTATTTACCGGCTTCTCTACGGCAACGAGTTATTCTGATGCTCCATGAAAGTCTGCTTCATCCAGGTCGAGCTTCGACTTCATCTACGCTGAAAGAGTACTTTCGTTTTCCTAACTTGGATTGTGAGGTAGAGGTTGCCCTGGAGTCCTGTCCTAATCAAGTCTGTAAACGAGAGCGGAAGAAACCTTTTCCGCTCAATACTGATACATGCAGGCGGTTGGCATTGCCAACCGCCAACTTGGCAACTGAACCATGGTCCTGTGTGGGCGTAGACATCACGTATGTCTACTCAGTCCCAGTTCTGTCATGTATCTGCGAATTCTCTAGATTCGCTGTTGTACGAGTGCTCCGCGGTGAGTCAGCTGATCAGTTATATGCTGCTCTGCAAAGTATTTTCTGCTCACCTGGGCTTGGTTTCCCGACTTTTTTGAGAAGCGATCGAGGCTCTAACTTTTTAGCCTTAAGATCAGTCCTTCAGTCTAGAGGAACAACGTTAGTTCCCTCGAGTGGCCACCGAGGTTCAGCTAACGGCGTTTGTGAAAGATTTTACTCTACATTAAAAAGAAGGTTGTTATTCGCACCTAGTCACTATTCGTTACAAGCTCGTCTTGATACAGTTTGTGAAGCTTACAATCGTACGGTCCACGGTTCTACACAGCAAACACCGTTGGATCGTTTCTTCGGTCGTAAGCTCAGGCTTGGTGCAGAGCCTCCTTGCCGAGTTCCTCCAGCTGTTGGTGTCTCGGAGAGACACTGTCTCTCCGTTCGAAGTAGAACAAGAGGTTTGGGTCCTGAAGCCCACAGAACAACGTCGAGCAGGAGCGAGATTTCTATCCGGTGTCTATAAGATAGCCACTACTATCCCATTTGCTTCACGAGTACGTAGTGTTGATGATCCCGGTCGAGGTGAACTGGTAGTCACTAATGACAGACTTATTCCAAAAGCGGAAGATGCTGATTGTCGACAAGAAGACAGTTCGATGAGTGATGACCACCCCTTTTACTTAAGT
>NW_003206674.1:0-998 GCF_000006405.1 Perkinsus marinus ATCC 50983 | reverse complement strand
CATACAAGCCGACACTCAGACCCTCATAGTCCCCATCGTTAACTACGTATTGCTTCAGCATTTCTTGCACCTCCTTATTGCCACCACTTAAAGTGTCCAACTCCTTCATGTTGAAGTGAGGTCCCATACGAGTGATACTCACAGTCACCGAGTTCTCTTTATCGATATCGAACTTCTCTTGCACTATCGTCACCTGAAGACTCCAGTCCATCTCTGTGTTGAGCCAACCCAACCTACCTCGTGGCCCTGCAGATCCTTAGCGTTCATCAAAGGCCTCCTCAACAGACGGTCGATATAATCCGACTTCTTTTCCAGAACCTCCGTCACCTAAGCCCAACCACTCCACAAGACCATGTTCCTCAATCTTACCTCCTTCACAGTAGAGCTGGCCCACATCTCAACCGGATCGTCCTGCTGTAAGCCCACCTCTTTACGAAGCTTCTGCACCTAAATCAACGCCCATAATGCTTTCGATCCACCACGGCACCAGCCCTACTCTGTTGGTGATCTCCCTGGCTAAGGCTAGCTGAAGGAGGTCCTCATCCTTAGTGAAGTCCAGTATAACCTGCATAGGAGTCTATGACCCCCTAGCGCCCAAGGGAAGAACTCACAGTGACGTCGCCCTGACTAGTGGCTTCGAGGTTAGGATCACCAAGGTCCTTGATGGTATGAGTCACGGTGATGTACTCAGGAGTGAGCTCAAAGCCTTGAATCTGAACGCCAGGACTGTCACAGTGCAATGAGAGATAATATGCACATGGTCAACTACATGGCCGATAACAACGAAGAACTTTCGAGAGACTATCGGTGGTTTTCATATACTCCTAGTCCTAGTTGTCTGTAAATTTCCATACTGTAGTGCAGCAGACTCCCACTACACCCGAAGAGCTGACCTCGATCGAGTTAGTCTTCTGAAACTCCTTAATCTGGTCTGGGGTCATAGCTTTAATCTAAAGCGACAAAACCCAGTCCAGCCCATGCGACTCCTCCTCATCATC
>NW_003210487.1:0-1299 GCF_000006405.1 Perkinsus marinus ATCC 50983 | reverse complement strand
AAGTGACTATATCATATATAGATAGCATAGAGGCACCAGATAGGATCGCGTAGCATAGCAACTAAGTAGGGATATTCATAAGCTACTACTATTACTATTACTACTTCTCCTCTAGTCCAGCCAGAAGGGAAGGGAGTTTCCTTACGGAAGAAGTCCTCACCAAAGCATCCACATATAAGGAAAAATAAACCGACCAGGAATTGTGCCTCGGTCACACCACCGACCTCTAGTTTACCAGTATGCATATGATTCCAATGAGGTAACCAGAAGCACGATACAGCCACTAATGCAACTGGTATTATTATCGGTAGGTCGTTAGGAAACTCCCCTATACAAGACACTCATTAATAGTAGTAATACTATTCATCATGTTACTACCAGAAGGGCCAAGACATCGTGCTACAGTAAGCATAAGGATACCCATAGTACAGGCATCCACTCCATGATCAAGTATAGCCCCTAAAGGTGAGGATACACCCAACCTACGGGCC
Source organism: Perkinsus marinus ATCC 50983 (assembly GCF_000006405.1). Classification (NCBI taxonomy): domain Eukaryota; phylum Perkinsozoa; order Perkinsida; family Perkinsidae; genus Perkinsus; species Perkinsus marinus. Next base: position 808 of record NW_003210487.1, on the reverse strand, counting down.
TGCTTGCCATCCATAGCATCTAGGGTCTGAACAAACACAAGATGCCTATCGGCATGAAGATGGTTGCATACCTGTCCAGTGAATACACAGAAGGCGGCCATGAAGAAATGCCAGGTATGGCGGGTCGGCATCAATATTATGAAAACGTATATTAGACAAATAATAGCACAGCCAGATAGGGTAATAGCATTGGGGGAAATGGTACGAGGGAACGCCTGAGGAGGGCTACTGGGCTAGTGAGGAGGATATAGATATTACATTTATACAGGCATTCCAGAATGGCATGTAGACCATATCAAGAGGAGTATACTCACCAGCAGAGTACCTAAATACACTCTTACCAATAAGCGTGTGAACGATGATGAGGCGGCTGCTGCTGCCCTTGTTCCTACTTGTGATGAAGTAGTCTGTCCTTGAGCTCATCACGATCTAGATCTATTGCTCGACCTCCAAGTAATGGTATGTTATCCAAAAACATCGAGGAGGAAGAGGAAAAGAGGCGTATTCAACTACTACGGTCATCGATCATATTCTTAGATAACAACACAACAAGACCACCACATCCATAGGAATACATGATGGTACGGTACTACAAGCATGTACAACCACCCGTAGTAGCTTGTTGTGGATATATCCAATTATCCCTCTTGCACACACTACTGTTCTTGTCCCCACTATACCCCTCTCAAGGTACCCACTATATACAGCTTATCTCTACAATACACCATCCTTTATAATACTATTACAGACAAGCTTCCGAACACGGTGTCGGAGCACCCTCCACTACACACCTTTGTTAACACCTCTG
>NW_003200385.1:0-1178 GCF_000006405.1 Perkinsus marinus ATCC 50983 | reverse complement strand
AAATTCTCGCACCGTTTCGCCTGGCATAGTAAACACAACAGCTACTTAGTTTAGAACAGTGCAGAGTTTTCAGTCACTCAGTTGAGTGGTGTCCTTCTACGAGGGAGTTGGGTGAGACCGCGCCTGGCAGTGCATTAGCATCTGAAGGCAACGAGCTGGTGGCTTTGGTAGCTCGACTACAACGCCTCTTTGGGCTAGCCGCTACCAGCCTCCCCCGTAGGAAGGTTAAAAAAATAGTGGAAACAAACCGTGCCTACACCAAAACATTAATAAAGTGTAGTAGACAAAGACAGAAAGACTTTACATCTTAGATTCTAGCTTGATGATTCAGCCTTGTTCATAGCGTCACACAGACCAGGGGGACAGGATAGTTGTGTCAGAGGAGTGCTTCGCACTCCCCGTATTGTGGGGCTCCACTGAGACGCATTTTACGTCTGTTAATGGATTAACTCCAGAAATCCCATAGACGCTGGGGATGGGAGAGGTATTGACCAAACCTCAAACCTGAAGCCCGGAAGCCGAGGTCTGGGTTGGGCAATACTGACCAGAGGATGAGTCAGCGAACTGATGTGAATAAGCTATCCGAGCATTAGTCACAGAGTCAACTGCCTCATCTCTAGTCCCCCAGTATCAAGGGTAAGAAAAAAAAATCGTACTGCTGGGGTGCTCCACATCCCTACAGCAGTCCTTGGAGTCTGCCAGTTCTATCATTGCAGCACTCACTTACATCAACACAACAGGTTGTTTAGCGCTCGCCTCACGGGTACTCCGCTAGGTCGCACACTTTCCCTCTTATCGGGGATGGTGGTACGATCCCCAGCTGGGGAATTTCTCCGCCAAGAAACCGTACCGTGTTTCTCTCTCATAGAAATCCCATAGACGCTGGGGATGGGAGAGGTATTGACCAAACCTCAAACCTGAAGCCCGGAAGCCGAGGTCTGGGTTGGGCAATACTGACCAGAGGATGAGTCAGCGAACTGATGTGAATAAGCTATCCGAGCATTAGTCACAGAGTCAACTGCCTCATCTCTAGTCCCCCCAACTCGAACCAGCCCGCGTCTGCAGGATTTTGGAGTCCCGCGTGCCATGCTATCAGTAGCATAATGCTACTAACGTATCGTAACCGTTGCGGCTCGGTCCGTAGCCGAGACTTGTTTGGGCCAACCCTGAATCCGATA
>NW_003199413.1:0-2638 GCF_000006405.1 Perkinsus marinus ATCC 50983 | reverse complement strand
TGGCGGATTGTGGTATAATACTGCATTATACTTTGTTGTATAATACAACAAAGTTTGTGCAAGAAACCCCGTGTTCAACACAAAGTGCTGTAACACACCAGGAACGGTAACACACCACGGCAGTGTGAAGAGAGTGTCACCGCCTCCATGAACCTGAGGTTTTTTTCTTATCGCTGTTGGTGAACTGCCTCCTTCCTCGGGCAACACTGCTAAGGGAATCCGATTCGTCAAGTTTTGCTATGCTATTCATGTGCCCAAACTCTGTAGCGGTAATGCTGGCTTGACCGTGCTGCTAGTGTGAGGAAGACCGCGTATTCGTTCGAGTGCGCTACAACTGTTGAATTCTCTTCAACAAACTCTTCAGGTTAAGTCTTATTCGTAATGCCTTTCGCCTACGGCATCTTTTTGCTTGCCATTGTGACGCAAACCGCAGCGCAGAGACAACCTGATACCCCTTTCCAGGTTACTGCTGACTATCCAGATGGTTGTTATGGAGGTCCTGGTCCAGGGTATGGGAGCGACATTGGCGATCTTCAACCGCCTTGCTGCATTTACAACATGAAGGGATACACAAAGGATGGGTTTCATAGAGAAACTGCTGGTATCATACTAAAAACCAACAGGGATGGATTATCTGGCACTATGCAAATGAACGTCACTTTGATGTTTAACCTCTCCCTGCCCTATCCCAATTTTCTTGGTGTCGAAGTGGAGACGTATGGATTGGCTCACCTTAGTATCGGTGATGAAACCCGAAAGTTCTACTTGTCCATAGGCGGCGGCAACGTGAAACGCTCCTATGGCACTGGAATGATGGTCTACGCTCCGATTAATGAGGCTGGTTTTATCCCTAACAAGGGGAGTGTTGTCCATATTTGGGGGTTAGATTCTCTAAGAGGTACAGCTACCTCAACCGGGCTGTCGATAGCTGCTTCCCACAGACCCGCCACCAATGCAGAAGTTGTCAATTTCTGGTCAACAACAGTCCTTCACATGGAGAAGAGGAAAGATGGTTGGGACTACAAGTTGGAATACTTCTTTTATGATTTGACTCGTAAAATCGGAGCTTACGACAAATATACTATCCGCGGCTATTTGCTGGACAATGTTGTAGTGTGATTCACACTTTGTAAATCTACGCAGCATCATGGTCCTATGCCTAGGCGGTGAGTGAGGTGGGTGGGCTACCACAATTCTGATGCTGTACGCACCGTTCATATATCTTGAATTATACGAAGACTTTTGACGACACCATTAATCTATTTATTTTTTCGCGTTTTTCATATCCATCTTTGATATAGCAGTAATGTGGTTCGCGTACTCCTGCTTTCTATTCCTCATCGGGATGCAGGTCTGCGCATCGCTGTGTGGGGTATTTAGCTTGTTCACGAGTACATTTCAACTTGAAGAGTGCCAAAGAGTGAAGATTCCGGTAGGCTCATGGTCTACTATTGCTGGGCTGTCAATAATTATGTAGTGGCTGATTATGGTATTGAAGAAGACCAATATGATACGCTTCTATATCCTTCAATGCTGTTGATGTTGCTGCGTTCATATACGGGGGCACTTAGTAGGTGCCACTCACAAGGTCAACTCGGCTTCTTACGATGATCGGTCGAAACATCTGATCGTACACATCTCTATTTGAGGACTTTAACCTTCGTGTCCCACCCTGGGACTCCCAGGTTCCCACGTCGCTACGGGATATTTTGGGCATCCGTTGCTTGCCAATGCTCTCTGCTGTAGCACATACCCAACTTTACAGCAGGTTGTCTGAGAAAGTTTCCAAATATTTCCGCGAGTGAAATTTTCCAGGAAGCTTATGCTAAGTGTGCATTTTCGATGCTAGAGACCATCTATTCATTTCATACAGCCTTACGATCGTTAGAATGGAGGAATTGCTTAGCTACTCTTACCCAGCATGCCTCGAATAAAGGAAATACCTCGCTGAACAAGCGGACATGTGTAGGAACCAATAAGAATTTCCCAAACTTTTCACAATTTTCATATTGTCGCCACCATATGTGGTTGACCTTGTGCATACTTTCCGACACTACTTGAAGCGTCAAGTAGAAAATACGACCTCTATAAAATGGTATGCTACAAATCTGTTCTTCTTGCGGTGTGAGCGGAGCTATTAGACGCATCTCAAACGTGCATGCAAATTCCCTCTCCTATCTATCACTACCCAGAAATCTCTAAAAACAAGAGCTTGACCCTCATTGCTGGAGACATACGAGCCATATGTCTCAAGCAAAAAAAGGTTGGGGGTACGATTCGTATGATACGACCCTAGACATGACCACCCTTGCCCGGCCCCGTCGCCCCGATTCGCCCCGGCCCGGCCCCGGAACGAACCGAGCCGGGCCGGGTCAAAGTCACAAACCCGGCTTCCCCGCCGGTAGTGCCGGGTTTATGCGGGTGACCGGGCAAAAAATGACCCGCAACTGTCTGCGGGTCACCCGAAAACCCCACAGGGCAGATATTTCAAGCCATTAATAGTGCTTTTAATTGTATGTAGCGCGGAATTCCGCGTTAATTTCCTGGGATCGCCGCGCTTGCTGGAAATTCTTGTGTCAAGCGTAACCTCTCTCCTTCCTTTGAAGTGGATGGTGCTCTGAAGGAAAGGTGGTCAGTT
>NW_003208850.1:0-1692 GCF_000006405.1 Perkinsus marinus ATCC 50983 | reverse complement strand
AAGGGATGACCCCCTCATATAGGGGCCCTCAAGCTGCTAGCGGAAGACGTCGTCAACTCGTATACGAGTAGCCTTTCAATGATAACGAATTCGTGCTCATATACACAGCTGCAATAACTGCACTAATATGTAACAGAGCAGTGCTCCGCAAGAATACCACATTACTTCGGTGAACTCTATCGTACGGTTCCGACGTGGAAATATATCACAACTGAGAGATGACCCAATACCAGAAGGTCGATCCAAGGACTCCTTGGCAATGAGCACAGTGACCGGGTTATAAGAGTGCACACGTACACTACGTGAACAGTGACTGTGTGACGAAATGAACTGTATATCATCTGATCGGCTTGTCTGTAGCTTGTTGCCCGTACTAGCTATATCGCTGTTATGTAAATCAGCTCCGTTTGGCCGTTCGAGTCCCTCATCAATATTTACTTGAACCAGAGTACTATCCCAAAGGTAGAGTGCCTTGTGCTGGCGTTATATCCAGCATTGATCATACGCATGCGTGAAACCACCGGCGAGCACAATTTACATGTCACGATATTCCTTGAACTTCTGGAGACGCCTGAGGAGTCAGCAGCATGTCTCAAGTCAAGAGATGGTGCATACTGGTCCCGCTATCTATCTATCGCTATCCCGGGCCCGTTCCTCCCTCTTGATGCTGGGCACCTGCTTTACCCAAAGTCCCAATATATGCCATGATGGCATATGCGCGCTCCTAGGGTGGGGGGGGGGACTGGAAGAGCGCGTCTAAACCTCTCACGCACATTACGCAGGTGTGACCTGCCTACAGTGAAAGGGCTGGAAATGAAAAAGCTAAATTCAAACGAGCCGTGAAACATAGAGCTCTACGCTAACGGCTAGCCTCTCAAGTATGGTGAAAATGCCGGAGAGAAAGTGATGGTATGTTGGGTCGCACACGCTTCACTTATCGAGAGCGTGATTCCTCGTGTTGAAGTGTTGCTGATGGCCTGAGTTCAATCTATGGCTCGATTGATACGATGTATGACCCGAGCATGTTGTCGAATAATTAATATATCTATTGTTCCTGTTCAGCTCACATTGATCGCGTCTTTCTCATGTGGAGAATGACGTATAAGGTGATAATGTATGGGATAATATCCCAGGGATATGCTACATTAACACACTCAGTAACATGGTGTGATACATCTTTGGAAGCACATCTTCGTTAAAGAATCTCCATAGGTTTGGGTTGTAACATTGCCGTAATGAATCACACACTTATGCAGTAACATTAAACCTCATATTGCGGTTTTCGTCCGAACCGGATGGCTCGCGGAAACCGTGAGACGGGCGGCCCGGCCGGGGCGGGTCTTCCCTTCGGGTCCCATAAACTTGGGTTTTGGTTTTCATATTCATTCCATACGTCACGGTATAGTCGAGGGCAGAAAAAGTTTCTTTATTCCATCCCAATCCCAGTACTGCGGGGAGTAAGTACCGGAAAGGGCATAGAGTCTGTGCAACAGACATGCACTGTTGACACATTCAATGAGTTTCACTCAGAATCTGCGTCCTTGAGTGTCCCGGACACTCAGTGTCCTTCTCTGACCCGCCGTACCAGACCTGCGCGACCAGCACTCATGGTGAAGGAGCATGTTCAAGTACCGAGGCGTCTCGATTCCTCACTTCGAGTGCTCGGTTACCGAGATTCGAGTCACAGAAATC
>NW_003216232.1:0-1169 GCF_000006405.1 Perkinsus marinus ATCC 50983 | reverse complement strand
GACTATCTGTAGCACGGTTGATGGAGAAACACAAAACTAGTCTTCCTCATGTCGAGCCAGAGCGTGGAGCAGCTGTCCTGAAAAGCCTGTCCATATCGAGCTCGTAACAGCAAGGCAGCGAACCCAGAATAAAGAGGGAATCGAACAGCATTGCAGGACCCTGTAGAAAACACATGACAAGCGGGGCATTCGGTTGAGACGCTTCGAAAGCGTCGTTTTCGCGAAAAATGTTTACTACATGCTCTGAGTATCGTCCATAACATGCGAAAAATACCACCTAGCCGTCGAAATGGCACGATCATGGCAGATCCGACCTCCCCCTTAACAATCCTTTAAAAGGCTCCTTTTCGATGGAAAAACCGCAAGTTGCACCACCGTTGATGAGTATTCACACTTGCTAGGTCTGATTCCACTCCCTTGGCAGTGCGAAGGGATTAACATTGAACCACTTGTGTGGCTCCTTGTGGAATTGTATTGTACCTTATAGTCTTCTAATCTAGTTCGAATACACATGGTATCCTTTGTCAAGCCAAAGAATCTCTTCGCCAATTGCTCTACTGAATCTGTTTGCTCAACTATCTGTAGCCCGGTTGAATGTAGAAACACAAATGTAGTCTTCTCGATGTCAGGCACGCCGTGGGGCAGCTGTCCTGGGCAGCCTGTCCATAAGACCGAGCTCGCTATAACAAGGCAGCAAAGTCAAAGCAAAGGAGGAGTGACTCCTCAGGAGTCCAACAGCATTGCAGAACCATGTCGAAAAACATGACAAGACGGGAATTCGCTGGTATAGTCACTTTACAGTACAGTCTGTAGTACAGGCTCTGTACTGTACTACAGTACTTGTAGTTGTCGGGGATGTGGTAAGCCTAAAATGGTGTTGAAAAACACCTTGGAATATCACAGGCCTCGTTCAGAACGAGTCGTTCTGAGCTGGTCAAGATGTGCCACAGTAGCTAGTCCCATCTACTGCATCCTCCCCGACTTTGCCTATTGAATTATCCTTCAGCCTCTCCTTTCTCGCCGGAGAAGATGCCGACACGGGGGAAAAACTCCGGTATTCCGGACCATAATCGTCCGTCGCGTACCAATCCCACGTGCTCCAATCGTAGACTTCTGGCACGGGTGGTGTCTCGTTGGCGGCTTGCACATCACGAGGAGCGTTCTTGCAA
>NW_003204020.1:0-1582 GCF_000006405.1 Perkinsus marinus ATCC 50983 | reverse complement strand
TCACTAACGGGCACATCTGTGTACTCTTTGGTGAATTGCATTCAAGGTACTGATTTAAAAATTGTATACACCTGGCGAGCTCACTTGAGGAATATATATTATACTCAGAATCTTAGCCCGACGTTCGTTTCGGGTGAATCGAGCTGTTCTCCACTGTAGGCGTCTAGGAGCCCTCAACGGCGGTCCCGGAAGGCTCGGTGGCGTACGCTGCAGTTCTGGAAAGAAAGGGGGGTCTTGGCCACCCACATCTGGCATGCCAAGAGGTACTGGTTAAATTCATAGTAGTAATAGCGACGTGATGGAGATCATCAGATTTGAGATGGTCGATGGCATCCCAATGAGAGTTCGCGATAAGGGTGAACGGGCCGTTCATCGGATAGCATCTCATAAGTGAGCTCAGGAGTGCCTCGGGGGTATTCCTACAGATACCCGCAGGTGCGTCGTGATGGACAGATCGTCTTGGCCTTGTATAGAGGTGCAGTGTAATACCTCTGAAGAATTAAATGAAGTGCTCGGGTGTGGCCTCCGGACCAGTATCAGTCTGACGATGGGGATGTTTGCTCCTGAGGGGCGTTTGCGGGCTGCGGCGTTGCTTTTGGGAGATGAAGGGGAGGTAAGCCCTTGGTGTTTGTCATGGAAAGTGCCCTTGTTCCTGGCAGGTATTATCTCCGATTTACGTTATGCGTGAGGAAAATCCGGCGGGAAAGGCGTTCATTTGGGTTCATCCTAGTGCGACTGAGCATCTCGAAAGTCTGTTGATGGGAAAAGTGTCATCAGTGACGCGTCTGAAGCCATTAGAAATGTCGTGGTTTGCTCTGGAGGGCCCCAGAGCTCGAGAGACTGTAATGAGAGCTCTCGATATAGAAGCGTCATCTACTTTGGGGGGAATAGTCCAGCGGGGTGCAGTGCACGTTGTCACTACTTCGCACGGATGCGACGTTATCGTATCTGATGGGATGAATGCAGCATTTCGAAAGTTGGTGTTTGCTGGGGCTAGTGCAATTGGGCAAGATGACTGGGAGAAGCTGCATAGAGGAGTTCCCTGCTTCCCCATGGACTACCCCGATAGCGCGGCATGTCGTCGGCGTAGTGCTGAACAGGCCAAGACCCTTCTGGAGAGGCAGTTGAGGCGGCCAGGGGCCCTCAAGGGGGAAAGTTTGGCAATTGAAAGTCCATTGTTCACTGACTGGAGTTTGCTGGCTGACCTTGAGGGCCTGGCCCTGCCGAGGGTCGCCAGGGACGATAGAGCTATTGAGAAGGCGGACCTTGTCTGTGTGAGGCTGAGGGCCGATGCTCGAGGGGTTCCATCAGCGTTAGCACATCTATATGCTACTACGGAAGAGGACGAGGGTAAGTAGGAGAGTGAAATAATGTGGAAGTGTAGCGACTCAGGTGAATCAACGTTATATCAATCCAAGGGGGAGAGTGAATCGATACGACCATTGATAGGGTTCGTCACTTCTGGTGGTTTTGGTTATCATCAGGGCTGCGGCATCGCTATTGGGTTTATCAAAGTAATAATGTGTCATAGATGTACAGAAACGCGGTTCAAATTGTGGCATAGAGCGGTAACCGCTCCGTG
>NW_003203865.1:0-1911 GCF_000006405.1 Perkinsus marinus ATCC 50983 | reverse complement strand
CCGTCATGCCTGTCAACAACACGCTCTTCCCTTGAGTCAGCATCTTGTCAACAACAAATGAGAAGCGAACACTGTCCACGTTTGGTACCAGCAGCTGGAGGTAGCTATCAGTCGCCTTATATGTGAACTTGGGCACTAGGTCCTCCCAGGGTAAAAACCTATTGCCCTTCGCAAAATCAACATAACCATCATAGACGCTCCCGCCCCGAGGAAAGGAGACCGACTCGAACTCCTGCTCGCAGTACTGGGCGAACATCTGTCGACTCTTAGTATCACAGGACCCTCCAATAGACCATGCCATCGCGAAACAGAAGGTACTCAGGATGATCTTTTCCAACAGTTTGGCCGACTCATCGTTCTCAGGGTCCAACTTGCGCAGATCCACCATTGGGTTTTTCTCAGGGTCGCAGTCAGAGCTAGCCGCACCATGCAGTGTCGCAGCTTCCCAGGAGAGGACAGCTTCGAATAGGAAACAAAAGGAGTAGACCAACTGGGTGTCGACAGTAGTCAGGGGTTCCGACGAATTCCGACGTATGAACGCCACAGCTGGATCTAGATGCCTCTCCATGAGCTCCCATATCTTCTCTCTTACTGCAGTGCTATAAGGAGGGCCCTTTGGGAGTTGATTGTAGAGCCACGTATAGGCAAACGGTCGCCAGCCGAGGTCGAGTGGGTCCACATACACCATACCACACCTCGAGACAGTTGCTGGCGAGGCCACAGCCAGGTCCTGGACCTCGAACAACATCCTCATCTCAGGCTTCAGCTTAATGCGTTCACCATTAGCCAGACATAAGGTCATATTATCATCAAGGACAGTGTTCATGCTTTCGATCCATATAGCATCCACTGGACCATCGAAAACTGTCCACCGCCAGTCTTGCGTCTCATCAGCGACGTTAGCTCGCATCAAAGAGCTGCCAAGGCCGTCAGTCCACTCCTGCGTGAGCTCGTTGAACTCACCATAGAGTTCCCCCATAGTGATGCACTTCGGGTTGAGGACATCGTAGCGAACCATCTGGTAGTTTTCATCAGGATGCCCATCAGCCCGAAGCTTGCTCAGAGCCTTTGCCAGCGTACGATAGATAACCGTCTTGCCACCAGTAGTGGGCCCAACGAGCATAACCCCAAATCTGACGTTAAAGGTCTCATACAGTTGAATAACCTTCTTGGCCTGTGCATCGACAACCTGTAGTCCTTCAGTAACAACAGAGTGATCCACAGCCTCGCGCAAAACGCCATAGTCGATGTAGGGGACCTCTACCCCGGGGAAAAGATCTCCGACGATGGCGTAGAAGAGCGGTAGATCAGCTGCCAAGAACTTTGGTACATTAGAGTCCCTCATAGCGCGAATCAATAGGACGTCCTCGTTGAGGTCAGGGTCAGAACGCTTCAGACTGCCTGCCATCACCAACACCGACTTCACTGCTCGCATGCCGAAGTCGTAGTGGTCTTGTTTCGACAGCTGCTCTGAAGAGAGCTTATACAGCTTCGTGAACTTGCCAGAAAGCCGCTTGGCAGTGCTGAAACCTGAGATCAAATGTAAAAATGCGAGGTGCCGGGATCGAGCCCGCACCCACCTTCTGCGAAGAGCATGATCTCAGCGATGAGTGTATAGTCAGGAACCATCATACTCATCGGGCGGAAGAGAACCTTCAAGTTGTCGGGCAACTCAGTTCGACCAGCGTATCCCGGATTCATCGTAATGAAGACTCCACATGTAGCTGAGAAAGGTATAGCTCAACGCTAGAGGTTCCCAAGCATGTGTACTTACGTTTGAGTTTGAGCATAAAGCCCTCGAACATAAACTCTGACTGGTCGTTCAATAGAGCCACTCTGATGGTCAGTAGCTGCTGTGCAATAACACTCAACACCTACAGCAGCAACACCATCCCCCACCAGCGAGCCTTC
>NW_003214976.1:0-1648 GCF_000006405.1 Perkinsus marinus ATCC 50983 | reverse complement strand
CTGAATCTTACTCAGTGAGGCTTACTGTATCAATAGTATGATGGGCCAATATACTGTATAATATACGGTGTATATTATATACAGGGCAATTATCATGCATGATTGTAGATCTGGTGCGCTGATTCAATCAACTCGCCAGAAGCGATGGGTCATATATGGGCTTCCGAGGAGGGTTGTTACTAATGTTGGCTGTTGGGGATCTTCAAGGTTGGGTTGCACCATCGCCGTCTCAACGCGATTGATGTCGGTTTCGATGTCAAATTCGAGCGTACATTCTCGGTGGAGTGTCGGAACCTCGTGGTGCTGAAAAGAACTCGATACTCCTCCTTGCGGCCGTAGGTTGGGAATTCCTTGATAACCGCTTCCCAGAGGACCGTAGCAACGTTCAGGCCATTTAATCTATCGTGGCGGGCCGTATTCTGGAAACATAGCCTACGTGAAGGAGATATTCCTCGATGTAAAGTGACATTTTCAGGGAGCGATCATGGAGCAATGGGGTTTCATTCGTTTCATATGACGTGGCGTGACACTACGTTCAATCTCTGACCATAATCTCGCTAACTCGCGTATTAAACCGTCGACGCAAGCAAAGGAGCTCCGTAGACTGAGGGGAGACGAAGAGGATGCAACACGAAGGCTCACCCTCTATCCGGAAAGGAATGGGCGGGTCAAAGAAGCAATTCTTCTAGCCCAGAAGTTCTGAGGGCCCATAGTCCACCTGGCGGACTCTGTCAGGCTCACAGGGAACCTAGAGTCTAGGCTAGAGCATACAATCTAGGGCTAGACAAGTAGTCCTATCCGGGTTCACGTCACGTGAAACGGGAAATACACGCATGTGCCTCGCGTGGCGAGATCACTCGCGTTGTACACCTTTAAACAGAGTTTATCGGAATAGAAACGTTGCGATACTCTTGGTATGAGGTGAGAGCTTACTTAGCTTGAATGTCTACGATCACACAGAGCAAACACTACCGCGCACGCCCTAAAATCAAGTGCTCAGTTTGCTCACAACACACCCCGCAACGGCAATGTAATTGTGTACAGACCCACCTACGAGTGTACTTAAACAGTAAGCTACTCAATTACAGTGGCGGAAGTACAATAACATTAATAGAGGTAACAATTCTACTTACGAGTCTGATCATGGTGGGGCTCATGACACCAACTATCCAGACAAAAGTACTTAAACCTCACACAGCAAAGTTTACCAACGACTGCCAGAGCTACCACTCGAGTAGCGCTTATTCCAACCATCATCACCCTTCTTATGCCAACCGTCATCAGAGCCATAGCTTTTACTCCAGCTCTTCTTATAGGGACGTCCACGATAGTCTTCACGTACCCAATGACGAGAGCCACGGTCTTGGAGAACCTCCTCAACCATCGTAGTCAAACGACTCAAATTGGACTTGATCTCATCGATCTGACTTTGAATATCACCCACCTTGTCCTGGGTGTCGCCGGTCTGAGCATCTTTTCCACTTTCAGTACTCATAGGAGTATCACTTCTCTGGGATAAATCCACGAGCTTACTGAAGAAGTTGTTCGACTTGCTTGGTGACATAGGCGGTGTTCCTTTATCCGGCCTAACCACCAACGGGGAGATACTACCAATATCCAAGGCTTCATAACCAATGGGGTCCTCAGT
>NW_003214296.1:0-1027 GCF_000006405.1 Perkinsus marinus ATCC 50983 | reverse complement strand
CCAGGGAAAGTGTTGACATAGAGGCATGCCTCGTGTTGGCATTGCTGCCCCAACTCGAAAAATCAGTTGTGATGAGGCATACCTCGTGTTGGCATAGCCGCGTCCGCCAGAGGAATTTAGGACATTGAGGCCCATCTTGGTTTGGCATAGCCGCCCTAGCCGGGGAAATCGTTTGCAACGGAGTATATCTCGTGTTGGCATAGCCACCCCAACCGGGGCCGCTATGCCAAAGGTTTTATATTTCTGTTTGTTTGCAAGACCAGCTCCCGTCTTGCTATTGTATGGTGGTGGTCAACTACCTCTTCACCATTGATCAAATCAACCCCTCCAACGTACAGCCCTGAGGCTGCCGAGTGCACTCAGCATATGTGAACCAAACTCGATAACCACAACAACGACAAAACTGATCAATGGTTATCATCCTTCAGACCTTCACATCCGGTTGGGCATCATTCATCGATTCTTCTTCACTCGTCGTCATACCCAACGACGCTGTCTCTTCGAGGATTTCATCATTCTGTGCTGCACCACTCGGCGAGGCATTGGATGGAGCTGTTTCTTCATCCACCTCAGCTTGCTTCAGGACAGCCAACGTATGGCGATATCTGAACACCACCACCATCATCATCGAACGATATCCAGGGTTAACTCACAAAGACTCTATTCGCTCCCCTTCCAGCCTGAAAGTCTCCACGTCGACCTTCGACTTCAACGGTTGTACGAAATCAATAGCCGCCTGTCGACACTCCGTCAGCCTCCGCGACTCCTCCAACATCTGTGATCGTATCTGTTACACAAAATGACCGTCCGTTACCGCTCTCCCGCCAACCTGCTTAATCTGGTTCATAGTGGCCTCGTTCGTTCGAGCTGTATACGTATTCAATACGCTTGAGTCGGCCCCGCCAGTACTGGTGGAATCCACTCCCGTTAAAGCAGCGGCTGATGTAAACCTAATAATCCTCATGTGTATATCGATACAACACCATCAAAGCGAGTTCATTAGAAGTGTGAACTCATGCACTCGTTA
>NW_003207639.1:0-1036 GCF_000006405.1 Perkinsus marinus ATCC 50983 | reverse complement strand
TGTGTCGTCGTGCTATTGTATTCATGTCATCACTACTACCAACACAGGAAGGACGAACTTAGAGTATAGTCAATATCATTCTTGGCTATAGTATGTCTCACTGAATAACAGATACGATGTATGCCGGCACTACAATGAGTTCGCGGCCCTAGCCACTAAATTTGAGGGCTCCACTGGCAGGCCCCCACCGTAGGTCGTCGCCGATTGTCACGGGGACAACTGTGTTGGGTACAGGTACCCACTACCGCCCTCTCTGGAGGCATCGACTTTCTACAATGATAAGAGTATGGTGGAGGAGCATTGCAGAGAGCTTGAACTGTTCGTTTGGTGTGGACTACTCCCGCACTGTGTTTGTCGTATTGTTTGTGTGTTCAGGTATCTCCTCTCCTTCTCCTCGGACCAGGCGGTGTGGAAGCTAGTCGTGTCAAAATTCCTACAACTTGATGAGGAAACTACTAGTAGTACGAAGTCCCCCCCACTTGTGTTGTTATCACATAGTAGGTTCACTAGCCTTCGTTGGCGACTCAGCGGGTCATCCTGATATAAGACAAGCCCTTTATGGTTACAGGCCCTCTAGTCCTCTCTTGTCTCCATCTCACGATCATCAGGTAGCAGGGGGTGAAGACTAAGCGCCATAGATCTTCCGTTTAGTGTGCCGACTCAGCGACACCATCCCATGCCGAGGGGTCCCGTACAAGCTTTGCACGTTATTTGTACGACAAGCTCGTGCATATTATCAACTGCTTCAGGAGAGGTACGCTCCGAAGGCATCAGGAAATCCTCCCCTCCCCCAAGATTTCACTAGAGTCGTTGCAAAGCACAGTATGGTGAATTGCTGTAGGTCATAGCCGCCGAGGGCCGTCTCATACATACCATAGATCTAGACGTCGGAGGAGGAGCCATCTGGGATGCCGGAGGAGCCATCGACGATGAGTGAGGATCCGACTGTCCGATGTGCCGCCTCTTGTGGTCCTCTATTCAGGTCCATCTACTGCCAGGTGGGGAATGGTACATCCCATGGGCCATCACTGGGTAG
>NW_003216065.1:0-948 GCF_000006405.1 Perkinsus marinus ATCC 50983 | reverse complement strand
TATCCGTACATCCAAACTGCATGACTGTGGCATATCGACCCCAATATCCGTACATCCAAACTGCATGACCGTGGCATATCGGCCCCAATATCCGTACATCTAAACTGCATGACTGTGGCATATCGACCCCAATATCCGTACATCCAAACTGCATGACCGTGGCATATCGGCCCCAATATCCGTACATCTAAACTGCATGACTGTGGCATATCGGCCCCAATATGCCACAGTTTCCTTGTAACCAATACCACACCCGAACTAACTCGTTGACGAATTGATAACTTGACAGTCTTGACTCTGCTCTAACCTCGTCATCAGCTTCTCAGCTTGAGAGCAAAGAGAGTTACTCAAAATAATAAGAGTCATGTCTGTTTTAGGATCAGTGCCGGCCTCGTCAATAGCGCTTTGGGTGGACCCTCTTGATGGTACTTCTGAGTTCACAAGAGGCAATTTAGGAAGCGTAACCACTCTTATAGGTGACGTCTGTCCCACTGTGGTTCTCTCCACAATACATTTCAGGAATCAGCGTGAATAACAGAGCAACGGCAGGCATCATCGTTCGCCTAGTCGATCGAGAAACTTTTGTGGGAGTAGTTGGCGTTGGTGTTTTCCGGACGCGCCCAGGAGAAAGCATTGAGGCCGTGAGCAGACCTGAGCGTGTTGATGTTGACATTGCAGACGGACTTGACATTTGCACAACAAGGTAGTAAATTGCTGTATCTTACGTTGACGTTGGTTATTCTCAGAACTAAAACTGCTCCTGTTGTCGTGGCGGCATTCGAAAATCTCGGACCAAAAACTCGAACTCTGAAACACGGAGGTGCTGGAAGGAGTTCCTCGACGTCGTGACGGGCGTTGCTGACGCGTAAGTGGGTTTTGTTCACTAAGTAATGTGATGCAACGAGTGACCGTGATCGTAGTGGCTTAAAATTCAATCAGAGACATTCT
>NW_003213662.1:0-1018 GCF_000006405.1 Perkinsus marinus ATCC 50983 | reverse complement strand
TGTATTGTGAAGCACTCTATGCTAGCCCACATCACAGTCCAGTAGTTCAATAGAGAGACAAGTGAACATAGTTTATAACATTGTCCAAGGGGTGGAGGGGGATGCGCGAAATCGATGTGCACGTTTGGTCAAAGATGCTCGCGAAAGCTGCACATCAATTTCGCACATGGGCGAAATTGACTTGCAGGTGGGTATAAAAGTTGATGTAGGCCATGTGGCTCGATTTCAACCATATGGGTATGCTTCTGAGGATGGGGTGTTACAGTGGACCATATGTGGTAGGTCATTTGGAGATGTCACCAAAATGGTCTAAATCTGCGCATTCCATTTAAGTGAATTTAAGTGAAATTTAAGTGAATTTTACTTAAAATTGACCTTTTTCGTTGCGCAGATTTGGGGTGGTGATGGGTGACGCGGTGAATTTTTTAAAAAAGAGGTATATCGTGTGCTATTTGTATTTTTGGTATCACCGCGTCACCAATCACCATTGACGGTTTCTTTTTCGAAGTTTTTCCGGATTATTGCATTTTTTATATAATTGTGGGTGGCTGATTCTTGCGAAAGGACTGTTGTGATGTCCGAGTTCCCAAATTGGGAGTTTTTGGACATCACTCCTGATCTGCCGGCGGCGATCAGGATGACTGACATTTCGATATATTTTGGGTATTCGATAGCTGCCAAATCGGTCAGCGTCGAGTATTCCGGTTTATTCGAAGGATTCATGATATTGAAAAATATCATTGATTTTCATGGGGTTTTGTATTAGTACCCGCTCATTGTGGGAAAGTCGGGTGGATTTATCTTACCCGCAAATCTAATACAAGATTTGCATGATGCAGCAATAGACCAAGGTTAGTATAGCAGTTGTATTTATACGACTAGTTATGCAAACCCTTTGTGTTTTTTGTTGCGTTCGGGTTTCGGGTTTCGGGTTTCGGGTTTCGGGTTTCGGGTTTCGGGTTTCGGGTTTCGGGTTTCGGGTTTCGGGTTTCGGGTTTCGGGTTTCGGGTTTCGGGTT
>NW_003203017.1:0-1074 GCF_000006405.1 Perkinsus marinus ATCC 50983 | reverse complement strand
ATCAACAAGTATTTCCTTGCCCGGTAGGGTTAGGGTAATCTTTTGAATCGTGTCGTGCTAGGGATAGACGATTGCAATATCGTCTCAACGAGGAATTCCTAGTAAATGCAAGTCATCAGCTTGCGTTGATTACGTCCTGCCCTTTGTACACACCGCCCGTCGCTCCTACCGATTGAGTGATCCGGTGAGCTGTCCGGACTGCGATTAGTTCAGTTTCTGTTCTCTTCGCGGGAAGTTCTGCAAACTTATCACTTAGAGGAAGGAGAAGTCGTAACAAGGTTTCCGTAGGTGAACCTGCGGAAGGATCATTCACACCGATTCATTATCTGAGAAACCAGCGGTCTCGCTCTCTCTTGCTCTTTTGTTAGAGAGTTGCGAGATGGGATCCCCGCTTTGTTTGGATCCCCCCACCTTAACTTGTTAAGGTGATTAATTCCTATGAACCATTGTACTAGTCATAGTATCCAAATCCAATTTTGGATTTTGGTATTTCAAAACGAAATTCCAAACTCTCAACGATGGATGCCTCGGCTCGAGAATCGATGAAGGACGCAGCGAAGTGCGATAAGCACTGCGATTTGCAGAATTCCGTGAACCAGTAGAAATCTCAACGCATACTGCACAAAGGGGATCTTTCCTCTTTGTACATACATATCAGTGTCGCTCTTCTTCCCGATACAAACATTTTGTTGTTAACGCAACTCAATGCTTTGTATCCCGCTTGAACTAACTCTTCGGAGGTGGTTCGTTATGTGCGCTTGTGAAGGCAGGCGTATTAATTTGCAAGGCTATAATCTCGTATTGTAGCCCCTCCGAAAGGAGGCTTGCGCCTGTGAGTATCTCTAGAGGTACTCGCAAACTCGACTGTGTTGTGGTGA
This sequence comes from Perkinsus marinus ATCC 50983, assembly GCF_000006405.1. NCBI lineage: Eukaryota > Perkinsozoa > Perkinsida > Perkinsidae > Perkinsus > Perkinsus marinus. The sequence continues at coordinate 196 of NW_003203017.1, read as the reverse complement.
TATCACGTGTTCCTTGATCACGCGATTCTTCTCTTCAACGCATTACGTCAAATCTATTGATAAATGCAGAGAAGTGTTTGAATCACGCGTTCAGTCTGGTCGCGAGATTATTATATATCATAACACGCTTGTCGGTTTGCACCATGGCAATATGTCATCATTAGAAGGCCTGATGTGTGTGAGATACCCGCTGAAT
>NW_003214281.1:0-3951 GCF_000006405.1 Perkinsus marinus ATCC 50983 | reverse complement strand
AAGCTTGTGTACGCGGTTCCCACAAGCCGAGGTGAGCTCACCATCATTTTGTTGGAGGTCAATCGCCTGTGCATCATCGTCTTGTCCGACCGAACAATCATCGGCAACTCTCGTATCCGACTCTGTATGGTCGACAATTTGATACTCGCTGGCAGCTGATAAGTCTGCGTGAGTGCAAATCCTCGTCGGCGCTTCGCAAAGGATGCATGAGAACATGGAAAGGTCGGAAAATCGTAATTCTGATGCAACGAATTCATTCGGAATCCGAGTTCCGGATGGTAGCTTCACGGCCACGTTAAGAGAGTACGTGAATATCGCAGCCACGTACTGAACGAAGAGCACCAGAACACTTATAGTCTGGGTCCTCGACCCATCCACAATTCTCTACGTACAGTCCACGACCACTCAAGTAGGCCGTCCTATTTCAGTATGGCCAAGTTCAGATAGATGAGACAAACAGGATAGATCGATGGACCATGTTCGAACCCATAACCCGCAGGTTGCAACCCGATTCGGTCAACACGAAGACGGCAGATCGAAGGCCAATCTCGCGCCAGAGACGCGAGATAGGAATCCAAATGAGGTATGTAATGAAGTCCAACGAGATATCGAGGTGAATTACCGCTAGGCGCCATTTGTATCATACCGTGGGAGGTTGGATTTGGGATGAGCATCCTAACCAAAAATCTTCGAGTGACTAGGAATGGCGCGATCAGGGGGAAGATCAGGGCAGCGTTGCATGCCCTACTGTGAACGGTTCATCGGAGGAGTTACGCGAGTTACTCAAGCACGGAGAGATCGTGAACACTACGGAGTGACCGCAAATTGACAGCAGTTGAGATGGAAGTCGATCTCAAGCCTACACATAAAGTGATCGAAATAGAATCACCACAGTTCGCTCATGTACAACTGAGCTGTCGTACAGCGAGCTCTCTCGCTCCGCCACTGGCACTAATATACACTATTACAGCCCGTATTATTTACGTTCTCGTACAAGGGATTTCATATTAATTTTAACCGCGACGAGCACACTCCGAACTGCAAATATCAAAGCTGTAAGCGTGAGAATCAAGCTTGACGCGAAAGTAGCGAAATCGTGTCCAACATCCCTGACTCACCTCATCCACTGCGTGAACAACGTGATGACGTGCCTTGACGGCCTGTGAAGGACCGGACCGCAGACGTCTCTTGCTATGTAGAGGATATGCCTCCGTAGATGGAGCGTGGACCTATGAATCAAGCGCGAGCTTAATGCTGAGTATTGAGATGACAATCAATCGCCTTAATCAATTGTCCTCGAAGACGATGGTGTGGTCAAGAGACAGCCAGCGAGAACCCTGTGCTTCTGCGTGCTTCGACTGTACGCAGGCCCAAGCCCAGGTATAGAGTATATACCATAGATACTTTCGACATCTTATAATGCGGTGCACATAGTAAAGAACCCATGCATAATAGACCCTAGTTTTGGTATCGATCACTTCAGGCCTTGCCTCGGGTTGGACTGCCCTCACAAATTCCGTACACCGCACTCGAAAGCGTGCGAATATCGATTAGTCGGGCGCGCGCGTTGCATCATCCTGATTTCGCCAATTCCCTGCATTCATCGACTACGCCTCAGTGCTGCTTGCTAATGGCCCAGACAGTGGACGAGTCGTCATCTCCAACAGTACAAGCCTCTGCTGCTCCAACCACTGCAGCTCGGTACGCTACTACCTACCAGCATTACTTCCCATTCTGGCGCTCCCTCGGCAACAGCCATACTGTCGAAGGTCACAGTGTACCGACAATTAGCCAGGTCCATTGATGACTCTGTCGTGGCCACTTCCCTTATTGCGATATTATAGGTACTTGAGAAAAGCTCGAAGTCGCGTTTGGTCCAACCTCCTATAAAGTTAGGCATCGACATGGGCTCTTTCAAACTGCTTGATAAGTTCCGACGGGTAGGGTACGGTGATCCAACTCGGTTAAGTAGACGGGTCATGCAGGCCTCTCGGGAACGGCAAGCAGAGAGGATCCTTTCAGCTCATACCATCCCAAGTAGTAATAGATGAGCACTGTCGACGAAACATGTTTATCAGAGAAATTCCCAGTGACCGAGGAAGCAGTCGCCGAGCATGTAGATAGTCGAATTAAGCAGCATCCTCTGTAGTACTGATCGGAAGCAGATGGAATGGTAGAAGGTATGGTAGGTACGCTACTACTGGTGCGTCTGTGGGCCAGGCCAGGCCTATGCAGCATCAATTGGCAGAACGGTCAGCACAATTTCATGGCGCGGTGACAGATTCCGTTTGCAGGTACTTTCCCATGAACAATGATTTCACGAATAAGTTCACCGACTTACGACCGAGGTGAAACTCTCTCTCTATCTCAGCGCTCTCTAATCTCTCGTCAGATACCACGGATTGAAGACGAACCCCCGTCCCAGCAAGGTCCATAAGGACTTCGATCAGTTCTATTGATCAATGAGCATGGTAATCTGATCACATCGGCGCTGTTGTCTATCATGGCTGTGTTGTGTTATTCGATGACAACGATTAAGCTGCTTTAGCTCATCAGGGGAGCTTATTACTATTTAGTTCCTCCTCGCAATGAAGCCCCGAGCCCCCGGGCTAACGTCTCTATTGTACATCACTGTCCTCTTCATTTGCCTGCTCTCTTTCTCTGCTGCCCTAACCTCCCAACTATCTGCTCTACGGGAGGAACCTGTGAAATGGAGTACACCCCGAGACAGGGCAAGGTCTTTGCACATGATTGTCGAAAAGGTTGTCGATGCTGGGGATAATGCAGTGATCAATTTTGATCTTCTCGTGGAGGCTATGAGCAACCCCGAGAATGAATATCTTTGTCAACTACCGAACTCTACGGAGCTCTTTGCACAAGCTGGTTATCAGTTCCTAGATGTGGACAAGAGTGATAGTAATGATAAGGTGCAGGTCACAGCCTGTGAGCGAGTGGATACAAATGGATCTACCACAGTTCCACCTCTACCGGAGCAGCCAGAAGCACTAGCATTTGGTAGTCGGGGCTTCTGCTTCTTGTCCATCACGTTTTTGATGGGCTCTTCGATCAGGCTGTAGCGCTTTCGATGCGATGTCGTCGATGTCTCCGGATCAGCTTTGTATAGAAGAAGGAAGGATGGCCTATGATTACTTTCATTCACCCATTCCCGCTGGCTTCAACAGTCAGTGTAACTGTCAACAAGCAACTAGGTAATGCTCGACTTGTACCTACTCGACGTGTTGGAGTTCACTGTGATTCCTTCTAGATGCAAGGATGGCGAGTCATGGCCTGTTGACAAGGCCGGCAACACTTACCCTGGTCGAACAGCGGATGAGGCATGGTGGGAGGCGACTCGCGATGACGAGTGGAAATACGATGTACTAAGACTGGGGATGGCAATCGGGGTTTTAGGATATTCACAGTGACGAATCGGCCTTTCTTGTCAGACAGCAGTGTGCACTACTACAGGTTGCTCTTGCTGGTTGGCTTGTACTAAGGAAGAGTATGATCCCTGTAAGGGAGTGTTTGTGGGGGATGGTCAGCTGACGGTGAACCAGATCAATCAGTATCTCTACGACGGGTACCCGCAGCCGCCGACACACGATGGAAGTGGCTCGTCAACGACGAATTCACAGGCCGATCCTCAGTTCCGGTTGCAGTATAGGATTTCGGGTTTCAATGATATGAACGCAGCGATAGCAGAGGCTAGTCGAATAAGGAAGTTGGCACCCGAGCTCGGCGTCTCTGTGCAGAACGCGTTCGGGTCCGCAGCAGAGGTTGCCTTAACTGAGGAGAATTCTATCGAAATGCTGGAAGTGGACAACCCTGTGTCCAAGGACCAGACTCGGAGCCTGTTGGGCATTTTTTCCTACGTTGGAATATTGCCATCCAGCTTTCAATCATGTGCGAGTAGTATGGCGAGTGGTACGTTCGGTAGTGATAAAAATACGC
>NW_003204032.1:0-946 GCF_000006405.1 Perkinsus marinus ATCC 50983 | reverse complement strand
CAGGCGTGGTGAGCTAGAGAAAAAGTGATATCAGGTATAATAGGTTACCAACGAGACTTACTAAATATATTTTGTTACATACTTATCTCAAGAAAATGTTCGACACGTTTTGGATACACACGAGAAATTAGCAATCGTGGAAATGGATGCCTCTCAAAACATCGCACGGTGTTCTGACGCAACGTTTTTCTTGACAAAACATCGAGCTAATATTTTGCAACACAAATATACATCATCCGACGTTGTTATTCGTTGTTTACAGATAATAGGAGATAAAATCACACTGAAGTTAGCAATCCAACATTACACACACGTTTTACGAAGATATATGAAAAACGCCAACCGTGGGAATCGAACCTGCGCACTCTCGCATGATGGGCGGGCGCTCTACCAACTGAGCTGCACGAATCGGGCGAAGACGACTTTCAGAGACAGCACAATTGCGTGAATCTTGCCGGACTGCATCGCTCCGCTAGGTTTTTGTGACATGAATAAAAGATTTAAAATTGTCAGGCCTGGGATTCGAACTTGCGGTCATTTTAAATCGGCTCCTTGTCGAAACTGTTGTGTTACATTTGTGCAGACTAGTGCGTGCTCAACCTGTGTCGGGCTGCTACGTATGCTATTTAAAACTCAACGCAATTGAACGGCTAGGTCGCGAGAAGACGCCTTCATTTTGCCTATATACTCTAGCCGCAGGTAATGCCGGTTTGATTTTAGCGCGCGCCCGGGGCCCCCACCCCAGCGCGCGCAATTTTTGTTGAGGCGATGGGTTGGGTTTCTTGGCGAAACCGGCGCGGGATCCACCAAGGGTCCGGTGCGAGAAAGTATGAGGACGCTAGGTGAAAAATGAGAGCCACAAGCGTGCTTTTTCGAAGCCAAAACGGCACTGCCGTGATAGCAATTAACTTGTGATGCACATTTCAATCTTAGAGGCCTATGGAGC
>NW_003203840.1:0-994 GCF_000006405.1 Perkinsus marinus ATCC 50983 | reverse complement strand
AAATAAGACTTTGACTAAGTAAATATCACTTGATTAAATCAACAACAAATAATGAACAACATTTAATAACTTTTAAATTATACTTCATCCGTCTCAAAATATATGTCCAATTTTTGCAATGTGCATTCACTTGACTTACTTTGACAATACTTTTTAACTAATGTATAAATACAAATATTAACACGTAAGATATTGTTTGATTTGTCCCGACAAATATTTTCAAAATACTAAATTTTTATAATTTTTTATCTTGAATAATTAAAGATATTAACGGTCAAAATTGTGCATTGGCATATGTGAAGTGGTTGACTTAGACATACATTTTGAAACGGATGGAGTAATATCAACTTAGAAATACAACATTATCTACATAGCGCAAACAATGAGACAAAGTATTTACAAGATTTTTTATTTTTTTTCTAAGTGTTTACATGATAAATGGGTTAACATATAAAAAGTTGGTTGCATTCCACTCTCTTTTTATTGTTATTAAACACACAAGTTGGTCATTCAACACAAGTTAAACAACAGCTCTTCATAATTACTTTATCAAGTGGAAGAAATTGGAAGTGAAAGCTGAAAGATTATGAGTTGATCGTTAGGATGATATCCCAAATTTGATCTTTAACCATACAATTCAAGATTTTTCTTCTTACTTGGGTTTGTTCATGGGGACTCAATTTGCCATAGTGACATCTCAACTTCAAATGGAAGCAAATGCAGTAGTCAATAGTGGATTGTGGAATACATCTGATGCACACTTCAATATCTCCAATCGTTGTAGTTGGTCTAGTATATCTTGCAATGAGGCTGGAAGCATAAAAGAAATCAATATATATTTTGCAATTTCGGTGGGCTAAGTCCATATAGAGCTTGCTCTGGCTTTAAACGGGGCCCCCGCAAGTGGGCGGTGGGATTGATCCCCTCGGATTAGTCGATTCTTGGATCGGATACCGAGTTTTAAAAAAAAAAAATATATATATATATATATTTG
>NW_003209341.1:0-1074 GCF_000006405.1 Perkinsus marinus ATCC 50983 | reverse complement strand
TATCAGTTAAATTATCATCAAGAGTGCAGCAACAAACTCTAGAAAATTTAATTTATATACGTTGAAGATCACATGCATGAAATATATGATCAAAATCAGGAGGTATTTGAATACCATAATAATCGCAAACACTTATTATTTCTTGTTTATCTAAATAACCATCACCATCAATATCTAAACGTCTAAATGTATCTCTTAAACGTCTTATTTCACGATCACGACATTGATGAGCAATAAGTAATCGACATATTCTAGCTAATGGTGGTAATGTTATTGAATGTCTCATACGATTAATAATATTAAAATCAAATACTTCATGTATATTATTATTTAATTTAATATTATTTGCATCTCTCTGATATGATTGTGTGATAAGTGGATGATTTAATGCTTCACTAGCATCATATCTATCATCAGGATTATATGCTAATAAATGACATAACATATCATAAGCATCATCAGATATATGAGTATATTCATCTGATTTAGATATACGATCAATAACATAATCAGGATTTAATATATCCTTTATAACAACATCTTCATCATCAGTCAAACTAAATAAAGGTATACCAGATAATAACATAGCAAATATAACACCAATAGCCCATATATCAACTTTACGTGGATCTTCTATATAAGATGATGATGATAATGATAGTATAGTATGCTGCTCATCATCATCATCATCAACATGTTGTTCTTGTTGTTGTTGTCGTATCGCTTCAGGAGGCATATATCGTAAGGTACCTGCTGCTATGATACTAGTAGTAGTAGTAGTAGCCTTCTCCTCCTTATTGGGCCTCCGTATATCATCATCATTATTATTATTATTATTATGAGAAGCTGCTATGTGCGTCGTCGTGAGATGGCGTCGTGATAATCCCATATCTATCATCTTTAATGTAGCTGTTTTAGAGGGATTAGTAAATATAAAATTCTCGGGTTTTATATCCCAATGTATAATACCAGATTTATGACAGCATGCAACAGCCTTTAACATATGACGTAAGAATACAACTGCATCCTCTTCATCAACTCTACCTTTCTGGCCTACTTCATCTCGTATACGAT
>NW_003209134.1:0-304 GCF_000006405.1 Perkinsus marinus ATCC 50983 | reverse complement strand
TTTAGTGAATTTAAGTGAAATTTAAGTGAATTTTACTTAAAATTGACCTTTTTCGTTGCGCAGATTTGGGGTGGTGATGGGTGACGCGGTGAATTTTTTAAAAAAGAGGTATATCGTGTGCTATTTGTATTTTTGGTATCACCGCGTCACCAATCACCATTGACGGTTTCTTTTTCGAAGTTTTTCCGGATTATTGCATTTTTTATATAATTGTGGGTGGCTGATTCTTGCGAAAGGACTGTTGTGATGTCCGAGTTCCCAAATTGGGAGTTTTTGGACATCACTCCTGATCTGCCGGCGGCGA
>NW_003206352.1:77269-80999 GCF_000006405.1 Perkinsus marinus ATCC 50983 | reverse complement strand
AGTTATGCCCTTATTTCTGTAAGTCAGTCCCGAAGCGCGAGGAAACGTTCAATCCACAGTTTCTGCTCACGGAGGCATTAATGCGATTGCGGGGACGTGTTGTGCTACAGACTCAGGTGCATGATCACTGAATATCCAAATATTTGTAATTTTTGGAACGTACTGAGACACTGCAGGCATCAAGACCGAGAATGTTCCGGAAATTCGAACGCAGGTTCCATTGAAACCTGTATTAAAAACCGCTCCAACTACTTCCGGATTCACACCGTTACTAAAATGTCTCATGTGGCACTGCCACAGTGACAATCTTCAAGATTTGTTGTGTTTCTTGAGGAATATGCAAGATTCGCCGAGTGCTCAAGATTGCCTTGGTCTACAGTGGCGCTTGGGCATATTCTCATGCGCGCCGCCCGCAAAAACTCTAAATCCGTCCTCGCGTATTTCTGTAATCACCCGCCATTTTTTGTCGGCATGCCAAACAAGAAAAATTTGCCATTTTTCTTGTCGGCTCGAACGTCGTGCATGCCAAACAATCCCTCTTCACGTCCGAATGGATCTGACTGCGGCTCGAACGTCTCCTCTCCTATGCGTCCTCAAATTGAGAAAAACTGTACTGTATAACTCACAAAGCGTATCCTCCACAGTTCACCCGAGCAGCAATTATGCCTAAGAATCAGAGTCTGCGGAAGCGGGACGCGGTACGAGCTCTGATGAAGATGGTCCATGATCGCCAGCTGTGCGTCTCCGTGACCGAGTTGCATATTATGCGAAGCCTGCGGCCGTCGAGCCGAGTGGCGGATTTGGCCTCTCGGTGGTGCAGTCTGATAAGATCGTGGGACGCTTTTCCTATATCATGAGCAATCCTACATTGTAGGATTGATTGTAATTATAGCCGGCAGTCGGTATTAAGTACGTACTGATGCATTCCTTTTATGGTGATAGTGTCATGTTGTGGTTGGTTCATATGCTTATCTGTAATCACCTGTAGTACTATTCAGGTAAAGATAATTATCTGTAATGCTGATACTATCTGAGTACTTCAATAGAGTAGCTACATTAGTTATAAGAATAATCATAGGCACAATCCGATTCGAGGCGGCAATCGTATTCAGACTCTACAGACTAAGGAGTTGATGACAAAGTGGAACACTTTGTGTCGATGGAGAACCAATGCTGCAGGCTCTTGCGCACAGACCGTGTCTCACCGACATTAATAAGACCTATCCACTCCTGATGACGATCTGCCTTTGGTTTAAGTTGTTAATTAAATTTTCATCAATTATTATTCCATATTGTATGATTCAGATATTGCTTGCTCAACACTAGTCAAAGGGTTAGGTCAGTACACTGGATGTGACGAAAGCCATCAGGTCAACTAGGTCAGCACCATTTCCGACTTAGATTACTCTTTGAAAAGAGAGAAGCATTGCCCATTCGGAAATATCGAGACCTTCAACAAACGCGACTCGGTAGCGACGATAATGCATAATCTTTTATGTTTAGGATTGATATTTTAATTAGTTATTCATGTTCTTTGAGAACATATTCTTCCAGTGAGCATCGTCAACGCTCTATGAGAACAAGCTCCCCTCGGCCGAGACGGTTGTAATCGGGTCGGCGGCCCGATCGGAGACGCTTCTTCAGAGGTGGAGTCGCAGGCAAATTATCTTGGGTGTCAAAGATGGCCGAGCTCTGCTGCCGAACCTCATTCTTATCTAAGAATCGAGGAAAGCAATGCACGCTGTTTTTTGTCTCCTACTGGTGTCTTCGTCAGCATCGTTAGCAGCCATACTCTTGGTGTAGCTCGGATGGTTCACCACATTGACCTGAATTGGTAGTATGGTGAATTACGTTGAGGTGTTTTACTTCCTCAGCATCAGCCGATATCTCAGAAGTATTCTTTGCCTGAACAAAGCTTCCCTCTTCCAGCTGCCATCTGCGACCACTCGATTTCGTCTCTCGATTCTGCACGCCTGAATCGCACGATGCATTATTGTCAACGGAGCATTCAAAAATGTCTTCCATTATAAGCGCATGGTGGTAAGTTCATCGCCTACCTTGGTAACCGAATCTAGTAGTCATGTTCACACACGAGTCGGTCGCCTGCGGCGTATCATCCTAAATACGGAGAGCTCTCCGAAATTAATAATGACTCATAATGACTAATAAATTATTAGTAATAATGAGTGTTCACTCAGATATACCTTACCTCATACAAAATTCTAGTTATTCTTTGGGATGGTAGGCTGCTCTGGCTCTCTGGATGGGTTATTTGAATTGATTCTTCGATGCGTATTTCGTCAGATTCCCTACATGTCGAGTATGCCGATAGTGCCTGGACTATGAATGAGGTATGAACGAGTAGTTAAAAATGGGGAGTAACCTCATCTGTAGCATCTGAAGGAGTCAGTAGAGAAAGGTATTGATCCATGTATGAAGTGCTTGGGTTACCTGAAATACTACTCGAAATAGTTGATTTTCCAGGAATTGACTTACCGGCGAGCTGTCCCCGCATTGTGGCATCCAGTAACCTTGCACAAGCAGGCAGCCTAGGGATTTCAGAAGCGGTTGTAATAGCATAGCTTCCAATCTGCTGTCCTCTGGCGCTAGATAGCTCATCGATTTCCAATGCCTTCGTCTTACGGAACCTGATATCGAGGTAAGCCCGCTGATCCACATGTACTACTTTGGTCGTCCTCTGCAGGTAGGGGCAAAAGGTAGGAGCTCGCTCAGCTCGTATTTTCCCCTTCCTGTACTGCCAGTAGAAAGTAGCTCAACTGCGATTGAGTGCACGCATCGTTTTCCCTCAGGCCCATAGCATGTACAGCTGAATCGATCGTCGGAGTTCACGATGAGTACATTAGCCAGAACATCGCGAAAGTGACCCCAGCCATTCCAGTTCCTTCCCGGTTCTCCGAGATATTTGGCCAAATAATGACCGACCACCCGATCTAGTGTAAGCTGGTCATACGCTTCTTCCACCAGTTCCTTGCTAGGTATGAGGAAGAATCGGTGGGTCTCTTCAGTGTAAATACATCCTTCGGTAACCCACTTCAAGGCACATTTAGCTGCATCGGTGGCATCTTTCAATGGCGGATGAGCTTCCTCCTCCTCTTGCCTCCATGTGTGATCCTCACAGCAGGCCATTATCTCATTGACCAAAGTATCAAAGGAAGCCGTTGCCTCGATTTGACCTGGTAATACATGATGCCGCAGATTCGTTTTTAGCCAAATATAGGATAAGTTCGGAGTAGAATCTTCACAATTTTGGCGGAAGGCTGGAATTCATCGAATTTTAGCTATCGATTCATACTTAACTCGTCTCCAGACTCGCTTTTGCAGTGGGACGTAACTCATTCGAAAGGTCTTGCCGACCTTTTCACCGTGGTAGCTTGAAATTTATGCATTTTTGAGGAACGTAAATGTCGATAGCTCAGTGGAGCGAGAGAATGTTTGGACCCCACAGGTATCACGGTGAAACTCGCCAAGATCTTTCGAATGAGTTACGCCTTACTAGGTAATTCGTACAATTAACCTAGATATGGACAATAGCACACTACATGATGATGATGATGATGATGATGATGATAGATGATGATAGATGGTGATAGATGATGATAGATGATGATGATAGATGGTGATAGATGATGATGATAGATGGTGATAGATGATGATGATGATAGATGGTGATAGATGATGATAGATGATGATGATAGATGGTGATAGATGA
>NW_003206352.1:39440-77169 GCF_000006405.1 Perkinsus marinus ATCC 50983 | reverse complement strand
CGCTCCCCCACTCTATAGTTCACAGAATCTGGGTGTATACTTAAACTGTATCAGAATTGCCACGGATATGAAGTTCGAGACACCGAAGTTCAGCAATTGACGATATTGACGGTCAAATTCCGTCCACGCTCCCCCACTCTATAGTCCACAGAATCTGGGTGTATACTTGAACTGTATGGGAATAGCCACGGATATGATGTTCGAGACACTGAAGTTCGGCAATCGTTGATATTGACGGTCAAATTCCGTCCACGCTCCCCCACTCTATAGTTCACAGAATCTGGGTGTATACTTAAACTGTATCAGAATAGCCACGGATATGATGTTCGAGACACTGAAGTTCAGCAATCGACGATATTGAAGGTCAAATCCCGTCCACGCTCCCCCACTCTATAGTTCACAGAATCTGGGTGTATACTTGAACTGTATGGGAATAGCCACGGATATGATGTTCGAGACACTGAAGTTCGGCAATCGTTGATATTGACGGTCGAATTCCGTCCACGCTCCCCCACTCTATAGTTCACAGAATCTGGGTGTATACTTGAACTGTATCAGAATAGCCACGGATATGATGTTCGAGACACTGAAGTTCGGCAATCGTTGATATTGACGGTCGAATTCCGTCCACGCTCCCCCACTCTATAGTTCACAGAATCTGGGTGTATACTTAAACTGTATCACAATAGCCACGGATATGATATTCGAGACACCGAAGTTCAGCAATCGTTGATATTGACGGTCAAATTCCGTCCACGCTCCCCCACTCTATAGTTCACAGAATCTGGGTGTATACTTAAACTGTATCAGAATAGCCACGGATATGAAGTTCGAGACACCGAAGTTCAGCAATCGACGATATTGAAGGTCAAATTCCGTCCACGCTCCCCCACTCTATAGTCCACAGAATCTGGGTGTATACTTGAACTGTATGGGAATAGCCACGGATATGATGTTCGAGACACTGAAGTTCGGCAATCGTTGATATTGACGGTCAAATTCCGTCCACGCTCCCCCACTCTATAGTTCACAGAATCTGGGTGTATACTTAAACTGTATCAGAATAGCCACGGATATGATGTTCGAGACACTGAAGTTCAGCAATCGACGATATTGAAGGTCAAATCCCGTCCACGCTCCCCCACTCTATAGTTCACAGAATCTGGGTGTATACTTGAACTGTATGGGAATAGCCACGGATATGATGTTCGAGACACTGAAGTTCGGCAATCGTTGATATTGACGGTCGAATTCCGTCGACGCTCCCCCACTCTATAGCTCACAGAATCTGGGTGTATACTTGAACTGTATCAGAATAGCCACGGATATGATATTCGAGACACCGAAGTTCAGCAATCGACGATATTGACGGTCAAATTCCGTCCACGCTCCCCCACTCTATAGTTCACAGAATCTGGGTGTATACTTGAACTGTATGGGAATAGCCACGGATATGATGTTCGAGACACTGAAGTTCGGCAATCGTTGATATTGACGGTCGAATTCCGTCGACGCTCCCCCACTCTATAGCTCACAGAATCTGGGTGTATACTTGAACTGTATCAGAATAGCCACGGATATGATATTCGAGACACCGAAGTTCAGCAATCGACGATATTGACGGTCAAATTCCGTCCACGCTCCCCCACTCTATAGTTCACAGAATCTGGGTGTATACTTAAACTGTATCAGAATAGCCACGGATATGATATTCGAGACACCGAAGTTCAGCAATCGTTGATATTGACGGTCAAATTCCGTCCACGCTCCCCCACTCTATAGTTCACAGAATCTGGGTGTATACTTGAACTGTATGGGAATAGCCACGGATATGATATTCGAGACACCGAAATTCAGCAATCGTTGATATTGACGGTCAAATTCCGTCCACGCTCCCCCACTCTATAGTTCACAGAATCTGGGTGTATACTTAAACTGTATCACAATAGCCACGGATATGATATTCGAGACACCGAAGTTCAGCAATCGTTGATATTGACGGTCAAATTCCGTCCACGCTCCCCCACTCTATAGTTCACAGAATCTGGGTGTATACTTAAACTGTATCAGAATAGCCACGGATATGAAGTTCGAGACACCGAAGTTCAGCAATCGACGATATTGAAGGTCAAATTCCGTCCACGCTCCCCCACTCTATAGTTCACAGAATCTGGGTGTATACTTGAACTGTATGGGAATAGCCACGGATATGATGTTCGAGACACTGAAGTTCAGCAATCGTTGATATTGACGGTCAAATTCCGTCCACGCTCCCCCACTCTATAGTTCACAGAATCTGGGTGTATACTTGAACTGTATGGGAATAGCCACGGATATGATATTCGAGACACTGAAGTTCGGCAATCGTTGATACTGAGCTCGGTGCCCTTACAAGAGCTTGCTCCCTTGCATTTCCTCAATGCATACGGAGTTGACTGTTGCGACCAAGTGACAAAGAAATGATGTGGAAACTGACTATTTGTGCATCCTATTGATTTGACTATCCTCGAGATTCCAAAGCCATGAGGATATGCTGCGCCGCAGGCGGCTTTAGCTTTTTGTTTTGACTTAGGGGCATTGTATTAATATAAGGGCATTTTCTAAAATTTTGGGGCGGAGCGAAAGAATTAGGGGCGGGGCGGCAGAATTAGGGGCGCGCATGAGAATATGCCCCAGGGAAGACCCCAAACCGGAGACATTTCGACCTGACTCAGCTTCAACACCACCACTGATACCTCCGAGCAGTCAGTGCCTGTGGTTTGAGCACGGTCGGGCATCTGAGCTACTGGTCGCGAGTTCACAAACGTCTCCCACGGTGGGAGTCCACCCAGTAGCTGCAGAAACACACAACACGAGGAACACGTTCGCGAATCGTTCGACTAGCCCTCGAACGAGAACAATATTGCGCAGCAATCTCGGCTGGTTCTGCGGCTTCGTGCAGTCGAACCGGCCGAGCGGCTCCCTGCTTCACAGCTCGCCTTCCCATTGTCGGAGCTTAGCAGCGGCAGCTGGATTTTGTCTGAATTTACCCCATCTATGACGAATTTAGGGCGAGCGAAAAAATTCTCATGCGCAAATCGTCTGCCCAGGTTCAAACCCGAGTCTCGACTATTTTCCAGATTTTTTTTCAGTTGCAACGTCGTATGTCGGACAATTTAAGCATTTGATAGCTCGAGTTGATAGTGGACAGGATCTGCATATCACTGCTGAAGGGTGCTGAAGGCTTGAGGCGATCCCAGTCCGAATGCTATCACCACAACCTCCAAGGTACATTAGCATAGGAACATTCGTTCACATCCCTGAGCACCGCTTAGTATAGAATACTGCCCTAAAGATGCGGCTTAGGCTCGGCGGGCCGCCGGAGGCTCGCCTTCTCTCTTAAAAATAGCATTCCTTTATCGAGTGCCTCCATCGGGACCCCTGGTCGAAGCGGCGTTTCTATGAACGATTCTGGGATTTTCTGTTCATAGAACCAGCTCTGGAAACGATCTCAGGAAGTGGGTCTTAGCGCTTAGTTCAAAGGAGCTTTTGCGCGATTTTTGCCAGACTGCAATCCAAGGCTAAACCGAAATGCAGGTGAGAGCGTGTGCTAAACTTCTTTAGAAAAGACGCCTATTCTTTAGAAATGAGGATTTCCCCAGTAGTCTCGCTTCTTAAACAGGACCCTTGATAAAGCCATCTGAATGTCCAGCACTGGTGGCTCTTCATCATCCGCGGCACTATCCTGTCTCCCCAAGGAAGTAACGGAAGTTGGGGGGATCTACGCTCAGCTCGAGTGCTGCAAGAACTCGGCTAAGGTAGTGAAGAAGAGCAGCGAACCAGTAATAGTAGTAGCTGTTGTTGAATATTAAGGACGATGCGGCGCGTTATTACCAACTTGGCATAGACGAGGCTGGTCGAGGCCCTGTGTTCGGTCCTATGGTTTATGGTGCTGCTATCAGTGATGTAAGCCACCGACTTTGTAGTGGGGTAGGCTCATCACAGATAAGGAAAAGTGACGCACTAGGGAAGATGGGATTCAACGATTCGAAACAGCTCACTGGTGGGGTAGTCCGCAGTGCTGGTAGGGATTGGAAATTGTGTATCATCAGAGGCGAAGCGAAGCGAATTGTTCGAGGGTATTCATAATGAGGCCCTCAAGGATGATGGGGTCCTTGGGTTCGCCGTACACGTGTTGACCGCGCATGAGATCAGCACTAAAATGCTCAGGAGGTAGTAGTAGTACTAGTAAGGTTAGTTGTGGTAGTGATGGTATTGGACATCAGGAATAAAGTGAACTTAAATAGAATCTCTCACGAGACAGCCATAGGCTTGATTGAGCACGCCCTGTCTGAGGGCATCAACGTTAAAGAGGTCTACGTTGATACTGTTGGTGACCCTGAGAGGTACCAGAATAAGCTCAGTAGTATATTCAAACGCCGAGGAGTTGACACTATTGTGGTAAGAGCTGACGATAAATAGTGGAGTTGTTCTAAGGCGTTTTAGGTGTGCAAAAAAGCAGATGCGATTTACCCTATATGTTCAGCAGCTTCCATCTGTGCTAAGGTCATTCGGGATAGGCTCGTTGAGGAGGAAATATCGTACTATCCTGAGGTGAGCGTCAGGAACTACCCTAGTGATATGAAAAAAACAGATTTCACGACTACTGTATATTATCGCGAATATCGAGTTTTTCACAGAGTATTACGACGCCACTTCACGTAAAACGGGTTGTGAAACTCCAGGGTTTTCGAAGGGAGAACTCATTTTGAATTTTTCGTATGACTAGGAACACATTCTTCAACCAGTTCCCATATGCATGTCATCACCACATTAGGATCATCATTTCTACCATTGTTATCAAACCCTGGGGGTCCCGACGCTTTTCTCAATTTTCGTTGGTTATTCATGGTTTATATTATCAGGGAGAAGGCGTGGCGACGCTTTGTAGGAGTGTAAAGGTGGGCAGCGGCTACCCTGGGGACGCTCAGACGGTGGAGTGGTTGGAGAAGGTGAGGTATTCAATCTACGATGTGGTGATGGAGTGGTATCCGTCACAGGTGGTGGATCCTGTATTCTTATTCCCGCGGCAGATTAGATTTTCGTGGTCTACCATCGAAGAGATCGAAAAAAAGAGAGCACTTGAGTTCGATTGGCACGACGATGAGTATCTTGAGGGTAGTTTGCAAAGATTCAGAATAGGTCCGGAATTGTCCTTAGGCAATGATGAGAATAGGCCTGGTGATAATAACAGTAGTGGCAGGAGAGCATCTCAGCCGAGCCTTCAGTCCATGTTTAACGCGGCTAAGCGAGCTCGACGTAAAATTTTCACGAGTCGTGGGATGCTGATTGAGGACGATCGTGAGGAGCTCTGAGCATCGAATTCAGGAGCATGTTTCTCAAAAGGGAATTTTCGAGTTGTGGAAGTATGTGCTAATAAGGAGATTGTCTACGTGAGCTCGCATTCATCCTCATGTGAGGAGTTGGCTATTTTCATCTAGAGGTAGAGAGCTCTCATATGATTATCTACTACCACCGAGTCGAACTACTACTACTACATTTATTCGCCCTATACTTTCTAGTATCTGCTAACCCTTACCAATAGTAGTTGTGGTATTGTGCATCGGTAGCTCGTGACGAAGCTCTACTATATATGATAATAAGAAGCCTTTCTACCCGAGCTCCTCCTCTGCTGTCGTAAGCCTCTACAGCATACCATTCCAGCCTTCCTATGTCCATCGCGAGTGCCGGCACGAATATGGTCTCTATGTTGATCCCCGGTGGTGGCCTTCTAGGGGCCGTTGGATCAGCTACCGGTTTTTTCGCGATTTGCGCAGTTTGTGGTATCTGGTAGGATTGGATGAGCTCCTCTTGTTACATTTTTATTATTAGCCTCAGCCTACGATGGTGCTTCGTGAAATTAAAGCAGTGCTGGCGAGGTTTTGATATTCGAGCCGTTTGTGGTATGGACAAGCTCTTCCTGGCATGGGGCATTGACAAGGTGACGACAATGTGAAAAAATGCTGAGGAAATTCTAAGAAGTTCTCAAAGGCTTACATACACTTCTACTCGAATTTGTATGTTTTACTAGTGAGGAAAATCACAAACTCAGCTGAGGAAAGCGATCACATATATATATTTTTTGAGACGCGTTTTTTAGTACCCGAGCTTTCCTATTACGGTCACTATTCACTCGGCAAAGGACTTCAGGAATACGTCACTCCTGGGGTCAGCTAATCTCTATGTTGTGGTGGAGGCAAAGTATGAGTGTTGCAGGAGCATGGGTAAGCAGATTGCTAATACGTGTGGTGAAATATGAAAATTCTGAAGAAATTTTTTGGTGACTTTCTGTGATTAGTGAGAAAACTCATAAGCTCCGCTGAAAAAAAAACGATCACATTGATGATGACCTGTGGTAGTTAATAAGAATGCAAAATGGGAGGAGACGAGACGATTGATGATTCCTCAAGGGTGTTCTCATGTGAAGGCGTCGTTGATGGCTAAGAAGTCGGGCCCGCGCTCGGATACTCTCATCGGTTTAGTGCAATGGTCTGTCGAAAAGCATTTCGTCAAGCAAGCTGATAAGTTTTTGAACGCCAGAAAGGAGTAGGAAGGGTTCGATATGCTCTTCCTCCTGAGTGACGGTTTAGTCACAAACTTCACGCTAAGGATGGCAGCGTGGCTGGACAACTGACCCTCACTTTTCGGAAAGGTAGTTATCACCGCGGGGAAACTAGTGATGTGAAAATTGTCTTTCGCGACATTGTATAGGGCGGAGTATTACGCCACTTTAAGTGAAACGGGTGAAATTTTGTGGGTTTCCTCAGTTGAGCTCATGAGTTTCATTGCTACATTATGAAAATTCACATATGATTTGGTGAAAAGTGTGCAAAAACCAACGATAATATTTTCCCAAAATTTCCGCAGAAGTTCTATATTTTTACCGTAAAATCATCATTCAGGAATGTTGCTAGACGTAAAATTTTCGCAGAAATTCCATATTTTTTCCGTAAAATTTTACGATATGGGAGAAGCTTTAAACAATAGAAACGTCTATAGTTTTAGACTGTTTTGCAGTAAGAGGTTACTCAATCGGGCAGGAGACTGTCACATCTTTAAATGCGTACACTTCACAGCTCCTTGAAATCATTACCTTGTCGTAGTGGATAGTAACATCGATGAAGACTCGGACGCTGATGAGGACCCCGTAGTAGAAGGTCTAGACCCGGACATACACCCAGCACTGTGTAGGTCAACACACAAGGAGAAAGATAATCACAGCTCGATAATATCCCAGCCTCTTGCGTGGAATCGGATGCTATGCCTGGGAGCTCGCCGTGTGTTAAGCTGATTTCACTCGATTGGAGTTGACTTTCGGTGGAGCCCAGCCGTGTGGTTCGAAATTTGAGGTGTGGTTTTTTCGAATACATTCATCGAGTATATATTGTCTCGGACGCACCCCCTCAGGATTTTCGTAAGTATAGCTGTTCGTGGGCTTCGATAGACTCTTTCGCCGAGTTCAGACCACAGACATTTTCCGAATTGCACAGTGCGGGGGGTCAACCACATGTGTTGCTAGGAAATTTTGTGATATCATCGTTGATTTTTGGATACTTATACCCAAAATCGTCCTTCATAAAATAGTGAGGAAACCCCCGAGCTAAGCATATTGCTGGAATCGCAATAGCTCTCCTCAGATCGCAATTACATGTGTGTTTGTATAGATGGCGAAGTGCTAGATGTGATGGGTGACAACGTACAGAGGAATGTCACTGGTAGTAGGAAAGTGAAAGTCCTCGCGTCGGTCTTACAAGGCCGACTCGAACGTCGGAAGTCCACAAGGCGTCTTGGGGGTAGTGGGAAAGGGAAAGAAATATTCGCAGCGGTATGCGAGTTGCTCCCCCGGAGTAGTAGTGACTCTGAGCCCGATATAGATGAGCTTAAGAAGAAGGCTCAGGAGAAGGGCTGGGCCAGGGACTATGTCCCATTGAAATGGTCACATCTCGCTCCTACAACTAATGTGTGGCCATGGATGGTTTCACAGGTTTTGGTGCCTCTGGGAAAGCCGACGAGAATTCGAAAAAGGTATGGTAAGTGTCCATGTTGGTGATATAGGAGAACTATGCAGATCCGGAAGATCCAGATGTGATGATTTCGGTATTGTCTATTACGTCAGTCCACCGCGACACAGATCAGTCCAACTACTTCTCATTCAAATACAAGAACAGTGGTAGGCAATGCAAATCGATCACTCGGGCGCGCGCTATTTCACTTGTTGGTGGTTGTCAGAGGGGAAGAGTATTGAGGAGCGGTATAGGACAATAAGGAGGGATCGAGAGGTGTGGGTGGACGGATTGGAGCTCTTACGGTTGGAGTGTCGGTTGTTGAAGAAAGCGGAAAATGAGAAGTTGGCGTATTGGAGGAGTAGGCCGGTGGCCGAACAGTAGGGCAGGGGAGGTGTACATGGTCAACTACATGTGTTGAGGAAGTTCTTATACTGTACACGAATTCGTATATAAAGTGTTATAATACCTGAGTTTAGGAAGCGATAACATATATTTCTCCGACACTGCATAGAGGGCATCTGATCAGGATGGACGTATGGAAAGATGAGCTTCGTAGAAGGGGATATGCTGATGAGGAAATCACTGAGTATTATAATCATGTATTGCTACAGTCTATGTCGAAAACAGAGCGGGAGAGGGCCATAGCCCAGGCCCAAAGGGTGGCCATCCTTGGGGTCAGTGTTCCTCACACGGAGGGACGACCACAGGGAAGTGAAGGGGATAGGGAACCGGCCGGTACGGTAGAGGCGGAAAAGTAAGTAACAGTTTGTAATTCGGCACGCGCTGCTATGATGATGACGAACAGGTCTCAGCCAATAGTGGTCCAAGGTAAGCCGAAGTCCATACCGAAGGCTCCAAGCCCTTCACCCCCCTCACCCAGTGGAGGGCCTAAGAAGGGGGGTAAAGGTCGGGGGGTATCGCCAGGGGCGTTGAAGAGGCCACTGTTGCCGCCACGTGGGAAGGGGGTGAGGCCACGACCACCTGGCAGTAGGCCGAGACGGGAGGCACCATAGGACTATACTATCCATGGAGATATGCTGTGCTGTGGTCTTATTGGTGTTGTGTTCGTTGGGGAGTGGTATGAGATAAGGCCCGACTCAGTTGATATGTCGTCATCTCCTCCTCCCGAGTCGTTATCGTCCGTATCCTCCACCTCGAGTGCTCCCCAAAGTGCTTCCTACCATCCCTTGCGCAATTCGCAAGGTCGTTTCTATAGGACTAAACGGCATGGACCAGGCAACGGTCTGCGAATGGTCTTCGACTCTGCTATAAAGGGTAAACTTGAGGACGCTGGTATCCTCGCGGAATTGTTCGTTGCCCACACACTCCAAAAGATCTATGCTGAGGAGTTCTCCCTTGACTGGTGGAAGACCAGCGCGAGGACGGCCTGCTATCCAGACCATGGTCGCGATGGTGTGGACGATCGGCTCGGGTATGATTTCGAATTACTCGATACTAAAGGTGTCTTCTCTAATCCTACGGAGGATGGTCCTCGTTGGGTCCGGCTTGAAGTGAAGGGAACACTGCGATCTGAGGGTACCATCAAGTTCGAGATGTCCCGTAACGAGCTCGCTGTTGCCCAGAATCCCGATGCTGACTATGTTGTTGTTCTGGTTAAGAACGCGGCCGGGGATTGCCCAGTCATTCAAACTGTCCTCACTAACTTCTTCTCGAACATTAAAGAGAAGCGTGTTGTCTGCAAGCCGAGTCAATACTCCATCACTCTAGCTGACCCTGAGCTATATCACAGTGTTCCTAGCGAGATTGCCAAGAAAAGGCCTTCAGACACGGAGTCTGAAATGATGCTCAAAGCGGACGAGAAGAAACTGTGCGATCGAGCTAAACGCATGAAGCGGAAAGAGACTAGTGAAACCCAAGTTACTGAAACTGAGATGCGAGAGTATCAAAAACGTCGAATGAGATGACCTATTCGACATTTGTTCATTACTTGTTACTACTAGTCCCTGTCATCATTCCTTCATAATCCCCTGGTCTCGTGTTGAATAGTGACAAAGTGGGTTCCGTAATGTGCGCACTGAAAACTCAACACACTTCGGGTTTAGCATCACAGCGAGCTGATACAGCACGTGTTGAATAATCAAGATAACCTATAGCACAAACGAGATTATGAACATAAGCTTCACGTAGCACTGTACAAGTTTGATGAACACATTTATAAACAAAGACTGTTCATGTCAATGGGCATCTTACTGATGCAAGGCAAGAATGGTACGGGGGTCGACCTCAAGCTTCGCGCTACATATACCCCTCTCGGCGAGATCCTAAGCTAACAGCTGAACGCAGTATCTTGTCCCCATAAAATTCTCCCCTTGGAGACAAAATTTTCTGGCATCAAAAGAACCCTTGCTGGGCAAATGTGTTGGTTGATTCTATATTCTACGACCCTTACAACTGTGATGAGCCCATCAGATTAACTGTTCCTGCGAGACGTGCTCTGTACTCTGAGGTTGGTCACGTCTTTGATGGATTATCACTTCCCTCTATGCAAGTTGCAATTCTAGTCCAATACTCAAGATAGTGTTAAAGAGGCAGTTTACTGGAAGAATGGTGGAGTCAACGGAAAACTAATACTCGCCGCGACCTTCCTTACCGTTCATACAACCGTGTTCACTCAAACGCAAGGGGGCTTTGGGAAGATGGCGAGAACGAGATTAGCTCATCGAGTTGCTCCTATCTGTTCGATAGCGAACAAAGTAATGGACCAGCAGTAGTGATAACATTGTTGTCACAACAACAAATACTATGATCGATGGATACCCTTTACGCGCACTCCAGGGCCGTTGCCATCGATGCAAGCGACGCTCGAGCAATGCTGTTCGAATGGTAGTATGTTCCTATAATAGGAATGCTATCGTGTCCTCTCATCCCGTTGCATTGTGTTCATGGCAGTAGGGTACCCCAGACTGCGAGAGGTAAGGTCAAGCATGATACTGTACGCCGCTATGCCTAACAAGTGTCACTCGACTAGCATTTATCCTGTGATCAACGTCACACGCATGAATGTTGTGGCCACTGTTCACTATTTTCTTTTTCGCAGAGATATCGCCACTGTGTGCAAGTTTCGAGTACAACACCGACGCTACGGCTTGAATCGCACCAATATACAGTTCATGTTTGCAGCCGTACCCATTGTGTTTACATCCTCGGGACTGCAATATTGAAGTTATGTCAACGTTGGTCCTGCTGGACAGCATTGCATTATCACCAAGTTGGGCAACACATGAGTTTCATCCAACATTATTAGTCCACTAATGCAATGCCTTTCTTAAAGTTTGGCCCGTTACTCCTTAGAAGGAAATATAATTAGTACTACGAACTAAAGCCACTTTGAATTGAACGTGAAAACGAGCTGATATAGCTTCGCATTAAAAAACCGAGATAAGATATGGCACAAGAACAACAATGGAAAGAGAAATGATAAGCTTTCTGAGTTTCAAGAAACTCCATAACATACAACAGATACACCAACCGCGAAATTGTACGGTACAACATCAAGTATACAACACATCGATTCTTATCGCTGACAAAACTACAGTAAAAAGCCATTACAACATTACATATCACTCGACTTACTCGAACAATAACGTGAAACTCTACTGATGTAGAGCGAGAATGGTGCGAGGATCAACCTTCATGCCGTAGAACTGACCAACAGTCTTCTTAGGACTCTCAACGGGAGATGTCAGCACAAGGTCATCCTCGCTAGCACCAGACGCCTTCTCTAACCAACGACGAACCGGAAGATTAGCCAACTCCATAGACTCAACATCGGGATCGCTAATGCCATAGACCTTCAGATCCTCAGGATGCTCACCACCAACATACCATGGTTTAGGGAGGAGCAGACCAGCACCAACTGATCCTTCGGCCATCGGAGTTGAAGTATCAATAACCTCAGCATCCTCAGGAGTAACAGCTTCATCAGTCCAGACATGAACAGACCTCTTGAGAATAGTGGAGTCGAGACGAGCCCAACAGGTCGAAGAGTCGGCATCAGCAACTGATGCCAATCTCCGCCCCTCAACCAACAAGCTACTGCACGATATTTCAGTGCCGTGACAAACTTGACCCTCAGAAGTTTGCCAATACTTGCAGTAAGAACCGGCAGATTTACTCTGGCAGAATTTATCGGCATTCTTGACAGATTCTTCAGTGTAATGAGGACGAGAGGATTCTGTCGTACTGCTGGGGGTACTAGGAGCTGATGTGGTGGTGATGACCGGACTGGGAGTGGTGGTAGAGCCACCATCGACATATCCACAATCAGTCCAGGGCAACTGCTTATTCAAGTAGTCGAAGAAGTCGGGGCCAGGGGGACAAGCGAAGGATGTGGATTCTCCATTGAGGTCGATGGCGTAGCTATCAGCACCACGCCTACACAGGTCCGACATTTGAGTCAAATGGTACGACCTGCGCAAGGTGGGGGCGTCGTTCGGAGAGTATCTCGCATTGTACGCAGGAACAGTGACGACGACCATAGTGAAGGGATCGACCTTCCAACCTTCCTCAGCATTCCAAATAATCTCACCACACTTCAAAGTCGGATGACCACATTCAGTCTGGGTACGGTTGACAATACCAGCCATATGACTCGTACCAGTGAAACGGATGAACTTCACACCACCATGTTGAGTAGAGGTAGGATCCATCTCGATCTCGAAACCAGAGGTGACCGGACGCGGCGCATTAGGACCGCCCATGGCGATTGGAGCCGAATAGATCACATAGCCAAAGACCTCCATTAAGGATATGTCGTAGGAGACCATACCATCGAGGAAAGGATTCTCTTCAAACAAACCCAATGCAGCGAGGGGAAGGCGCTTTGTGAAGTTCTGACTCAAACCATAACGAAAATTACCACCGCTGAGAGCCGCAAAATGAGCTGAAATGTTACGTAGGAATAGATCAGCCAGCATGTTACCAGCACGGGACTCGGCAGAGCGGATATCCGCAGTGTCGTACAAACCAGCAAATAACAAATTGCTTATGTTAGTATCCTGGAGAGGCTTGATAGGCTGTACCCAGTGTGACCAGGTCTGCATCACGTTATTGTTCCACCACTCCTCATTGTCCGTACCGATGAAGTGCTGATCACACTGACCATCCAACACCGGAATGGCATGAGCGAAGCGGAGTTTACCATTAGGATGTTGATCATCAAAGTCAAATACGAACTTGCCGAGGATTTGAGCATCCATACCCATCTTCCACACAGGAGTTATAATATCAGGCTTAGTGGGGTGTTGAAGATTCAAGAAAGCAGGGAAGTGATCATGGGCACCAATGATAGCATCGATCTTGATACCCTCTTCCACAACAGCCTTCCTCCATAAGAGGACATCATAACCCTCACGCTGATGAGTGAGGATGATAACCAAGTTGCAACCATCCTCATTCATCTTGCGAGCAGCCTCGACTGCGGACTCCATCATATCGGAGAACCACACGTTACTCTTCCCCGCAATATCACTAGCGGCCGAAGTCTCAGTGGTGCCAGTGAAGCAAACCTTCTTGCCCTTGACCATCTTAAACCAGTAGTCACCAGAGGGAGCGTAGTAGCTAGTCTCCTCATTGAAGATCTTCTTGTTCTTTGGCACGGTGGCATTGACAAATGAGATCTCATCAGGGACCTTCAGAGTAGAACCGAATAGCTTGGTCTTCTTAGCATCCTCAAAGACGTTATTGCTGAGGTAGAGGAAGTTGCCAGTGGCCATATTCCATGCAACACACACATCATTATACTCGGGATGGTTACCGAGGTCTGCAGGAGGGCACTTATTCTTGAACTGGAATTCATGATTCCCAAATGCCACCAAGTCTATCTCACCAGCGTTCATCATATCCACCATATGCTGACCATACGTGATGGAGGAGAGGTAAGACATAGCAACGAAATCGCCGGGGAGCATGCTGATATACTCATCAGTATCGGCAGTCAGACCAAGGTACTTATAGGTGCCTGCCATTTGGGCCGTATTACCCCATGCAGATGAAGGATCACGAACCATATCATCGAACTTAGAAGGATCCACACAACCACTGTCCTCCTTGGTCATCACCTTACCACCGGTGGCTGATAGATCGATATTATACAGTTTATCAACAGAAGCTTCGGGAAATCCCATCGCACCCGCCGTACCGTAACAAGTGTCAGCATCCTTCTCACAGATCGAATAAAACTGCTCAGAAGGAGTACCCTCAAAGTAATAACCATTCCCAGACATTGGACGAGCATACATTGAATAGACATCGTTGGTAGTAGCAATGGTTATAGACACTTTACCACCCACAGACTGATGCTTGGCAAAGAAGGGGGCCGCTGTAGCAACTGCCGCTAGATTGAACATGAGATATTTGTTCCCAGACATGGTTGTTGACAAGAACTAAGAGAGCAAACTCGACCCAAACATTCCTTCCGGCTATACTAATAATGCAACATCTTTCACCAGAGACTCTAACAACAAGAAAGCTGTATCCGGAAAATTGATCACCCTACAAACATCAGAAAATGTCGTTATGACTGCATTATTGACCAACCATATGCCGCTACCAGTACACGCTAGCATGATAGCGCATGACTCTTGAGCTAGCAGCTCAACGCAATACACTGTCTCTGTACGTAATATATAATCGCGCTATCGTATAGAAAGTGAGTTGTACCATCTACCATTCCGTTCGACAATACTACGCCCCGCTGTATCTTATCTTCTATCTCTGTGTAGTGGGTTATTTGATATCACTATCCATTGTTGATGTTCATGCGTGCGGTGCGGCACGTAAGCGCAAAGTTTTCCCCCTCGTAGAATGAGTTGAATGCCATGGCTGACTCCCAGTTACAACTTAGCCAAGGCCCAGAAAAAACCTTCTGTGTCTGCATGCAACAGTGTAGAGGCATAGCTAATGCCTGAAGTTCGCAACAAAGATCAATAGTGCAAGAATAATCGTTCTCAGTTCCTCACGCTGAATAGATGAGTGGGGATGCTAGGGTCACAGTGGTGCAGACAGAGAGACTCAGCTGAAGAGACATAATGCTCGACTGATGCTTCACTATAGCATAAAAGAAGCGAGATATAACATCCTATAGAGATTACTGGTCATGGTAACAACAGCCAGTGATCCAATACTTGGCGGAATGCAGAAGAGGAAGAGGAAACCGGTGCTATGAGTGCGAGTAGGTCGTGCAGGGAGAGGCGAAAGTGGGAGCTATTACCGGTCAGCGGTAGCCAAACCGAATCATAACTACCCAAGATACTTAAAGACCTCAGTGCATTGGCTATCCCTGCGGTGCGCGCGATGTTGCAGCGTGCCGCAACTGCGAGACAGTTGTATATGCGTGCAAACCTCTCCCGGATCCAGAAGATTATGCCTCTTGACACAACTTTGCCAATCATTAAATTGAAGTGAACAAAAGTGATTCATCCGAGTGGATTGCGCTATCGAACGAGTGCGACATATCTCAATGGTGGCATAGTCGATCTAGCAGGGAACTTAGTCTTACTCAGAGCGGGCGAATAGTGCGCGGGCATAGCGGCCCCTCCATTCACGAAATAGCCTCGTCAGTAGTGTAGTGCGCGGGCATAGCGGCCCCTCCATTCACCAAATAGCTTCGTCAGTAGTATAGTGCGGGGGCATAGCGGCCCCTCCATTTACCAAGTAGATTTGTCAGTAGTATAGTGCGCGGGCATAGCGGCCACTCCATTTGCCAAGTAGATTTAACAGTAGTATAGTGCGCGGGCATAGCAGCCCCTCCATTTAGCAAGTAGCTTAATCAGTAGTATAGCGCGCGGGCATAGCGGCCCCTCCATTTACCAAGTAGATTTGTCAGTAGTATAGTGCATGGACATAGCGGCCCTCTATTCACCAAGTAGATTTTTCAGTAGTATTGTCCACGGGCATAGCGGCCCCTCCATTCACCAAGTAGATTAGTCAGTAGTATAGTGCATGGGCATAGCGGCCCCTCCATTCGCCAAACAAATTTGTCAGTAGTGTAGCGCGTGGGCATAGCGGCCCCTCCATTTACGTAGTAGATTTGTCAGTAGTATAGTGCGCGGGCATAGCGGCCCCTCCATTTGCCAAGTAGATTTAACAGTAGTATAGTGCGCGGGCATAGCAGCCCCTCCATTTAGCAAGTAGCTTAATCAGTAGTATAGTGCGCGGGCATAGCGGCCCCTCCATTTACCAAGTAGATTTGTCAGTAGTGTAGTGCGTGGGCATAGCGGCCCCTCCATTTACCAAGTAGATTTGTCAGTAGTTTAGTGCGCGGGCATAGCGGCCCCTCCATTTGCCAAGTAGATTTAACAGTAGTATAGTGCGCGGGCATACCAGCCCCTCCATTTAGCAAGTAGCTTAATCAGTAGTATAGTGCGCGGGCATAGCGGCCCCTTCATTTACCAAGTAGATTTGCCAGTAGTGTAGTGCGTGGGCATAGCGGCCCCTCCATTTACCAAGTAGATTTGTCAGTAGTTTAGTGCGCGGGCATAGCGGCCCTCCATTTACCAAGTAGATTTATCAGTAGTATAGTGCGCGGGCATAGCGGCCCCTCCATTTACCAAGTAGATTTGTCAGTAGTGTAGTGCGTGGGCATAGCGGCCTCTCCATTTACCAAGTAGATTTGTCAGTAGTTTAGTGCGCGGGCATAGCGGCCCCTCCATTTACCAAGTAGATTTATCAGTAGTATAGTGTGCGGGCATAGCGGCCCCTCCATTTACCAAGTAGATTTGTCAGTAGTGTAGTACGTGGGCATAGCGGCCCCTCCATTTACCAAGTAGATTCGTCAGTAGTATAGTGCGGGGGCATAGCGGCCCCTCCATTTACCAAGTAGCTTCGTCAGTAGTATAGTGCATGGACATAGCGGCCCCTCCATTCACCAAGTAGATTTTTCAGTAGTATAGTCCACGGGCATAGCGGCCCCTCCATTCACCAAGTAGATTAGTCAGTAGTATAGTGCATGGGCATAGCGGCCCCTCCATTCACCAAACAGATTTGTCAGTAGTGTAGCGCGTGGGCATAGCGGCCCCTCCATTTACCAAGTAGATTTGTCAGTAGTATAGTGCGCGGGCATAGCGGACCCTCCATTTATCAAGTAGCTTCGTCAGTAGTATAGTGCGTGGGCATAGCGGCCCCTCCATTTATCAAGTAGCTTCGTCAGTAGTATAGTGCGTGGGCATAGCGGCCCCTCTATCCACCAAACAGATTTGTCAGTGGTATAGTCCATAGGCATAGCGGCCCTTCTATCCATCAAACAGATTTGTCAGTGGTATAGTCCATAGGCATAGTGGCCCCTCTATCCATCAAACAGATTTGTCAGTGGTATAGTCCATAGGCATAGCGGCCCCTCTATCCACCAAACAGATTTGTCAGTGGTACAGTCCATAGGCATAGCGGCCCCTCTATCCATCAAACAGATTTGTCAGTGGTATAGTCCATAGGCATAGCGGCCCCTCTATCCACCAAACAGATTTGTCAGTAGTATAGCGCGTGGGCATAGCGGCCCCTCTATCCACCAAACAGATTTGTCAGTGGTATAGTCCATAGGCATAGCGGCCCCTTCATCCACCAATTAGATATCCGGGTGGTACGGTAGACATTCCAATACCAGAAATACCCCAATGAAGGGACAGATGCAATTATATTGAGAGGAATACTATCGCGGCCTCCATGGCCTTGGCGTGATATTCATCACAAATATGAGCCTTTCCCTCAACCAGTCGCATGAATACTATTGAATTATGAAGAATAAGTCGACTTATGCATCGGTTATGGAGACCGACTTCCGGGCTTTGGAACTGGAGATATACTTTTCTCCAATTCAATAACTTATGTTGAATTCATCTGGTTCCGAGAAGGGTTTCGGAGCATTTAAATGCGAACGTCTCAGCTCACCCGATGGATATCCGCCCAACATGAACATCCTCAGTGAGCGGCGCTCACTGAGCGCTCGGTGAGATCTTTCTAATGAGCCATAATACACCCGATTGCTTGTCATCTGCTTACTAGTGTGCAATCCGTTGAGTGTCTGTAAGATGTAGCTCTGGTCCGATACTTCTCGGGTTAGACCGAGGTTCTGTTCTGAATGTCAGGCAAGGTGAAGCCTGGTTCTCGGAAACACACAACTTGAGCAATTTGGGACTCCCAAGTTGGAGGCGCCCAGGGAGGACGTGACTCGGAGGGTTAACCAATTTAGACGCGACCTCAACTCAACTCGACTCCAACGAGTATTCAATGTAACCGGGAGAGTTTGCTCTTTCATCCAAAAAATGGACAAATGACTTCATGTCAAGACATCTGAGATCCCAACGAAAATCCTCGTACAGGAGGCGAAGGATGAACTCATCGAACTAATAAACGTCCACTCGTTCCGTAGAGTTCATGTCTCAGTAACTAATTCAAAACGTGAGGCTATTACTCATGAAAGGCAAGAAAGGTACGAGGGTCAACATTCGAACCATGGAAATGCCCGGCGTATCCATTCTGAGCAGCATTTCGAACAACACCAAATTTTGATCTTATTCTTGCCGACCCATCTCCTAACCGGAAGATTGGTCAGGCTCATAGATTCGGTATCTGGGTTGAATATCCCATAATTCTCCAAGTTGGAGAGGTTTTCTCCGCCGATATACCATGGATTAGACAGTTTCAGAGCCGCGCTCAGGGACCCCGCATCAGTGAGAGCATCCAGGCCCACCACGGCAACGTCATCGGCCCGATGACATCGGGGGTGATCGCATCCTTCACCCACACATGAATGGACCTATTGGGGATGGTGGATACAAGACGATTCAAACAGGTCTTGGAGTCGAACTCTGTTAATTCGTGTGTCTCAACCAACAAGCTACTGCAGGATGTTTCAGGGCCGTGACAAACTTAACCCTCAGGCCTTTGCTAATATTTGCAGGAAGAACGGCGTAAGGATGGCGTAGCTATCAGCACCACGTCTGCACAGGTCCGACATTTGAGTTGAATAGTACGACCTGCGCAAGGTGGGGGCGTCGTTCGGAGAGTATCTAGCATTGTACGCAGGAACAGCGACGACGACCATAGCGAGGGGATCGACCTTCCAACCCTCCTCAGCATTCCAAATAATCTCACCACACTTCAAAGTCGGATGACCACATTCAGCCTGGGTACGGTTGACAATACCAGCCATATGACTCGTACCAGTGAAACGGATGAACTTCACACCACCATGTTGAGTAGAGGTAGGATCCATCTCGATCTCGAAACCAGAGGTGACCGGACGAGGCGCATTAGGACCACCCATGGCGATTGGAGCCGAATAGATCATATAACCAAAGACCTCCATTAAGGATACGTCATAGGAGACCATACCACCGAGGAAAGGAGTCTCTTCAAACAAATCCAATGCAGTGAGGGGAAGGCGCCCTGTGAAGTTCTGACTCAAACCATAACGGATATTGCCACCGCAAAGAGCCGCAAAATGAGCTGAAATGTTACGTAGGAATAGATCAGCCAGCACGTTACCAGCACGGGACTCGGCAGAGCGGATATCTGCAGTGTCGTACAAACCAGCAAATGTCAAATACGAACTTGCCGAGGATTTGAGCATCCATACCCATCTTCCACACAGGAGTTATAATATCAGGCTTAGTGGGGTGTTGAAGATTCAAGAAAGCAGGGAAGTGATCATGGGCACCAATGATAGCATCGATCCTGATACCCTCTTCCACAACAGCCTTCCTCCATAAGAGGACATCATAACCCTCACGCTGATGAGTGAGGATGATAACCAAGTTGCAACCATCCTCACTCATCTCACGCGTGTCGTTTACTCCGGCCTCGTACTCATCCGATAGCCATACGTTGGCCTTGCCGATAATGGGCTCATCAGCAGACGCCTCAGTGGTACCAGTGAAGCAAACCTTCTCGCCCTTGACCATCTTGAACAAGTAATTACCAGAGGGAGCGTAGTAGCTAGTCTCCTCATTGAAGATCTTCTTGTTCTTTGGCACGGTGGCATTGACAAATGAGATCTCATCAGGGACCTTCAGAGTAGAACCCAATAGCTTGGTCTTCTTAGCATCCTCAAAGACGTTATTGCTGAGGTAGAGGAAGTTGCCAGTGGCCATATTCCATGCAACGCACACATCGTTATACTCGGGATGGTTACCGAGGTCTGCAGGAGGGCACTTATTCTTGAACTGGAATTCATGATTCCCAAATGCCACCAAGTCAACCTCACCAGCGTTCATCATATCCACCATATGCTGACCATACGTGATGGAGGAGAGGTAAGACATAGCAACGAAATCACCGGGGAGCAAGCTGATATACTCATCAGTATCGGCAGTCAGACCAAGGTACTTATAGGTGCCTGCCATTTGGGCCGTATTACCCCATGCAGATGAAGGATCACGAACCATATCATCGAACTTAAAAGGATCCACACAACCACTGTCCTCCTTGGTCGTCACCTTACCACCGGTGGCCGATAAACCGATATTATAAAGTTTATCAACAGAAGCTTCGGGCATGCGTATCGCACCAGCCGTACCGTAACAAGTGTCAGCATCCTTCTCTAATTCTTCTATCAATTCTCACATCCTTCTCGAATAAAACTGCTCTGAAGGAGTATCCTCGAAGTAATAACCATTCCCAGACATTGGACGGGCATACATTGAATGAAAATCGTTGGTAGTAGCAATGGCTATAGACACTTTACCACCCACAGACTGTTGTTTGGCGACGAAAGGGGGCGCTGCAGCAACTGCTGATGTATTAAACATGAGCAATTTGCTCCTTGGCATAGTGATAACAAAGTCCTTCGAACAAGAAGCACCTAACTCCGTATAACTCGAGAGACGTAGTTGATATTTGACTATTCAGATTGAGAAACACACACGGTGTATGTCTTATCAGCTGTATAGTCCATATGATGCGGCCATGATCGCTTACCCCTCGAGCTATTCCTACAGCAGCTCCACTCAGTCTTCAGGTCCTATAGGGGATGTAACCAACGAGGCATCACGCCCCGCCCAGCGAGATCCCAAGCTAACATCTGAACGCAGTATCTTGTCCCCATAAAATTCTCCCCTTGGAGACAGGATTTTCTCGCATCAAAAGAACCCTTGCTGGGCAAATGTGTTGGTTGATTCTATATTCTACGACCCTTACAACTGTGATGAGCCCATCAGATTAACTGTTCCTGCGAGACGTGCTCTGTACTCTGAGGTTGGTAACGTCTTTGATGGATTATCACTTCCCTCTATGCAAGTTGCAATTCTAGTCCAATACTCAAGATAGTGTTAAAGAGGCAGCTTACTGGAAGAATGGTGGAGTCAACGGAAAACTAATAATCTCCGCGACTTTACCGTTCATACAACCGTATTCACTCAAACACAAGGAGGCTTTGGGAAGATGGCGGAAACGAGATTAGCTCATCGAGTTTGCGCAGTTGCTCCTATCTGTTCGATAGCGAACAAAGTAATGGACCAGCAGTAGTGATAACATTGTTGTCACAACAACGCGCACTCCATGGCCGTTGCCATCGATGCAAGCGATGCTCGAGGAATGCTGCTCGAATGGTAGTAAGTTCCTATGATAGGAATCCCATCATATCCTCTCATCCCGTTGCATTGTGTTCATGGCAGTAGGTTACCCCAGATTGCGAGAGGTAAAGTCAAGCATGATACTGTACGCCGCTATGTATAACAAGTGTCACTCGACTAGCATTCATCCTGTGATCAATTTTCTTTTTGCAGAGATATCACCACTGTGTGGAAGTTTCGAGTACAACACCGACGCTACGGCTCGAATTGCACCGATATACAGTTCATATTTGCAGCCGTACCCACTGTGTTTACATGCTCGGGACTGCAATACTGAAGTTATGTCAACGTTGGTCCTGCTGGACAGCATTGCATTATCGCCAAGAGTCACTTTGTTGGTCAATACATCATCAGTTTCATCCAACATTATCAGCCCACTGATGCAATGACTTTCTTCGAGTTTGGCCCGTTACTCCTCAACAAAAACACAACTAGTACTAAGAACTGAAGACGCTCTCAATTGAAGGTGAAATAAAGCTGATATAGCGAGCTTCACATTAACAAACCATGATATCATATGGACAAGAAAAACAATGGGAAGACGAAAGATAAGTTTTCGGAGTTTCCAAGAAACTCCGTAACATACAACAGATACACCAGGTGTACGAAACACATCGATTCTTATTGATTTCAAAAATCCGGTAGAAATCTGTCACAACATTACGTATCATTGGACTTACTCGAACAAAAACATGAAACCCTACTGATGTAGAGCGAGAATGGTACGAGGATCAACTTTCATGCCGTAGAACTGGCCAACAGTCTTCTTAGGACTCTCAACGGGAGG
This sequence comes from Perkinsus marinus ATCC 50983, assembly GCF_000006405.1. Taxonomy (NCBI): domain Eukaryota; phylum Perkinsozoa; order Perkinsida; family Perkinsidae; genus Perkinsus; species Perkinsus marinus. The sequence goes on along the minus strand of NW_003206352.1, from coordinate 54,751 downwards.
TGTCAGCACAAGGTCATCCTCGCTAGCACCAGATGCCTTCTCTAACCAACGACGAACCGGAAGATTAGCGAACTCCATAGACTCAACATCGGGATCGCTAATGCCATAGACCTTTAGATCCTCAGGATGTTCACCACCAACATACCATGGTTTAGGGAGGAGCAGACCAGCACCAACTAATCCTTCGGCCATCGGAGTGGAGGTATCAATAACCTCAGCATCCTTAGGAGTAACAGCTTCATCAGTCCAGACATGAACAGACCTCTTGAGAATAGTGGAGTCGAGATGAGCCCAACAGGTCGAAGAGTCGGCATCAGCAACTGATGCCAATCTGATGAGGATCTGATGCCAGAAGGTGAGGGTACCAGGAGCTGATGTGGTGGTGGTGACCGGACTGGGAGTGGTGGTAGAGCCGCCGTCGACATATCCACAATCAGTCCAGGGCAACTGCTTATTCAAGTAGTTGAAGAAGTCGGGGCCAGGGGGGCAAGCGAAGGATGTGGATTCTCCATTGAGGTCGATGGCGTAGCTATCAGCACCACGTCTGCACAGGTCCGACATTTGAGTCAAATGGTACGACCTGCGCAAGGTGGGGGCGTCGTTCGGAGAGTATCTAGCATTGTACGCAGGAACAGTGACGACGACCATAGTGAAAGGATCGACCTTCCAACCCTCCTCAGCATTCCAAATAATCTCACCACACTTCAAAGTCGGATGACCACATTCAGCCTGGGTACGGTTGACAATACCAGCCATATGACTCGTACCAGTGAAACGGATGAACTTCACACCACCATGTTGAGTAGAGGTAGGATCCATCTCGATCTCGAAACCAGAGGTGACCGGACGCGGCGCATTAGGACCGCCCATGGCGATTGGAGCCGAATAGATCATATAACCAAAGACCTCCATTAAGGATATGTCATAGGAGACCATACCACCGAGGAAAGGAGTCTCTTCAAACAAATCCAATGCAGTGAGGGGAAGGCGCTCTGTGAAGTTCTGACTCAAACCATAACGGATAGTGCCACCGCAAAGAGCCGCAAAATGAGCTGAAATGTTACGTAGGAATAGATCAGCCAGCATGTTACCAGCACGGGACTCGGCAGAGCGGATATCCGCAGTGTCGTACAAACCAGCAAATAACAAATTGCTTATGTTAGTATCCTGGAGAGGCTTGATAGGCTGTACCCAGTGTGACCAGGTCTGCATCACGTTATTGTTCCACCACTCCTCATTGTCCGTACCGATGAAGTGCTGATCACACTGACCATCCAACACCGGAATGGCATGAGCGAAGCGGAGTTTACCATTAGGATGTTGATCATCAAAGTCAAATACGAACTTGCCGAGGATTTGAGCATCCATACCCATCTTCCACACAGGAGTTATAATATCAGGCTTAGTGGGGTGTTGAAGATTCAAGAAAGCAGGGAAGTGATCATGGGCACCAATGATAGCATCGATCCTGATACCCTCTTCCACAACAGCCTTCCTCCATAAGAGGACATCATAACCCTCACGCTGATGAGTGAGGATGATAACCAAGTTGCAACCATCCTCATTCATCTTGCGAGCAGCCTCGACTGCGGACTCCATCATATCGGAAAACCACACGTTACTCTTCCCCGCAATATCACTAGCGGCCGAAGTCTCAGTGGTGCCGGTGAAGCAAACCTTCTTGCCTTTGACCATTTTGAACCAGTAGTCACCAGAGGGAGCGTAGTAGCTGGTCTCCTCATTGAAAACCTTCTTGTTCTTTGGCACAGCGGCATTGACAAATGAGATCTCATCAGGGACCTTCAGAGTAGAACCGAATAGCTTGGTCTTCTTAGCATCCTCAAAGACGTTATTGCTGAGATAGAGGAAGTTGCCAGTGGCCATATTCCATGCAACACACACATCGTTATACTCGGGATGGTTACCGAGGTCTGCAGGAGGGCACTTATTCTTGAACTGGAATTCATGATTCCCAAATGCCACCAAGTCAACCTCACCAGCGTTCATTATATCTACCATATGCTGACCATACGTGATGGAGGAGAGGTAAGACATAGCAACGAAATCACCGGGGAGCATGCTGATATACTCATCAGTATCGGCAGTCAGACCAAGGTACTTATAGGTGCCTGCCATTTGGGCCGTATTACCCCACGCAGATGAAGGATCACGAACCATGTCATCGAACTTAGAAGGATCCACACAACCACTGTCCTCCTTGGTCATCACCTTACCACCGGTGGCCGATAGATCGATATTATGAAGCTTATCAACAGAAGCTTCGGGCATGCCCATCGCACCCGCCGTACCATAACAAGTGTCAGCATCCTTCTCAAAGATCGAATAAAACTGCTCAGAAGGAGTACCCTCAAAGTAATAACCATTCCCAGACATTGGACGAGCATACATTGAATAGACATCGTTGGTAGTAGCAATGGTTATAGACACTTTACCACCCACAGACTGATGCTTGGCAAGGAAGGGGGCCGCTGTAGCAACTGCCGCTAGATTAAACATGAGATATTTGTTCCCAGACATGGTGGTTGACCAGAACTAAGAGAGCGAACTCGACCCAAACATTTGTCCCGGCTATACTAATAATGCAGCATCTTTCACCAGAGACTCTAACAACAAAAAAGCTGTTTTCGGTAGATTGATCCCCATACAAACGTCATCAAATCTTGTTATGACTACAGTATTCACCGACCACATACCGCTACCGGCAAACGTTAAATACGGAGGGCGCGTCACACAGTGCGTCTCCGTCACGCAGTGCGTCACCGTCACGCAGTGCGTCAAGTGTCGGGGTATCGGTTGATGAACTCTAAGAACAACACAACAAGGGAACTCGAGCTAGAGCAACCAATAGTATTGGTCAAATACTACGACCCTAGGACAATAACAATGAGCGCACTACCTGCACTTATGTTCTGTACGAATACCACAGACTGAGCAGCACAGTAATCGATATTGGGCTCATTCGCTATAATGAGGAAGGCGAAGGTTTGATGAGATTACAAGGGTGCAGGCAAACTGGGACCCACAACACAAGGTCACGCAGTGCGTCTCCGTCACAGCGCGTCGTGAAACGACCCGTGCGGGCGAACATCGCCGCAGTTTTACAGAATCAGGCGGCGTATGCCGTGTATGATCTTTTTCAACCCAGCCCGTCCCTCCCGGGAGCAAGCATCGGTAGGCGTCGCGATCGTACGCGGCGTCGCATCGCCGGCACGCGCCCAGCGTAGCGCAACAAGCGTGGCGCCAGCAGAGGCGCTTGTCGGACTAATTCGATGGTTCGCTGAGAGCGATGCGTCGCTGGCTGATGAGCAAGCGAAGCGAGCGGAGCTCATATCACTGTGCACGAACACTCGTGTGCGTGCGTCCGTCCGACCGTGCGTGAGCAAAAATTCCGACCCGACCAGGGCGATTCAGAAGACAACCAGGGTATCGTTCTGTCCCCCGTTCACTGCTCATCAGCATAAAAATATAGCGAAAGTGTGACTGTTGCATCGCCCGCTTATTTTTGACGAAACGGTTCTTCTCACAAGAGATGAACTATTAGCGCAGTACGTTAGTGACTCTCAACCGAACGACCCACGGTCAAACCCCATGATGATCATTCTTCTCACATGTCTCTATGACGAGAAAGTTGTCGGCCACGTCGACGACGTCAGCCAACCTTCGACAACTTTTTGTTTTTTAGTCACCCAATTACCAAAATAATTTCAATAAGAGCCCGCAACGGGCTGCCCGCTGAATACTTGACAGGAAGCTCAGCGATCTCCGCCCCTTCGCACCGAAGACCTATGGCTGGAAGCCACAGACACCTTCGGTCTTCCAGCCCACCAGACCCACGCGCTCAGAAGTGGGATATTTAACTTGTGATAGTGGGTTAAATGATATCACTATCCATTGTTGATGTTCATGCGTGCGGTGCGGGCCACACCGTGCGGCACGTAAACGCAAAGTTTTTCCCCTTTCTAGGGAAGCCTTTTGTATCTGCATGCAACAGTGTGGGGGCATAGCTAGTGGCTGAAGTTTGCAACAAAGATCAATAGTGCAAGAATAATCGTTCTCAGTTACTTACGCTGAATAGATGAGTGGGGATGCTAGGGTCACAATGGTGCAGACAGAGAGACTTAGCTGAAGGGACATCATGCTCAGCTGATGCTTCACTGTAGTGTTTAAGAAACGAGATATAACATACTATAGAGATTGCTGGTCATGGGAACAACAGCCAGTGATCCAATACTTGGCGGAATACAGGAGAGGAGGAGGAAACCGGTGCTATGAGTGCGGGTAGGTCGTGCAGGGTACGGCGAGAGTGGAAGCTATCACCGGTCAGCGGTAGCCAAAATGAATCGAAACTACTCGAGATGATGAAAGACCTCATGAGTTGTCCTTGCGGTGCGCGCGATATCGCAGCCTGCTGCGACAGCGAGACAGTTGTACATGCGTGCGAACCTCTCCCGGATCCAGAAGATTACGTCTCTTGACACAGCTTTGCCAATCATTGAATTGGAGTCAACACGACGTCATTCAGTTGAGTAGATTGGGCTATCGAAATAAAACATCCTACGTCGAGCGTCTGCACAATCGAATGCGGCATATTTCAATGGTGGCATAGTCGATCTAGCATGGAAATTAGCCTTATTGAGAGCGGGTGAATAGTCCACAGGAATAGCGGCCCCTCCATCCACCAAATAGATTTGTCAGAAGTATAGTGCATGGGTATAGCGCCCCTCCACAATCACCAAATGGGTTTGTAAATCGTATGGTCTATGGGCATATCGGCCCCTGTATTCGACGAATAGATTTGTCAGTAGGATAGTGCGCGGGCATAGCGGCCCCTCCATTCACCAAATAGATTTGTCAGTAGTATAGTGAATGGGCATAGCGGCCCCTCCATCCACCAAACAGATTTGTCAGTAGTATAGCGCGTGGGCACAGCGGTCACTCTATCCACCAAACAGATTTATCAGTGGTATAGTCCATAGGCATAGCGGCCCCTCTATCCACCAAACAGATTTGTCAGTGGTATAGTCCATAGGCATAGCGGCCCCTCTATCCACCAAACAGATTTGTCAGTGGTATAGTCCATAGGCATAGCGGCCCCTCTATCCACCAAACACATTTGTCAGTGGTATAGTCCATAGGCATAGCTGCCTCTCTATCCACCAAACAGATTTGTCAGTGGTATAGTCCATAGGCATAGTGGCCCCTCTATCCATCAAACAGATTTGTCAGTGGTATAGTCCATAGGCATAGCGGCCCCTCTATCCACCAAACAGATTTGTCAGTGGTATAGTCCATAGGCATAGTGGCCCCTCTATCCACCAAACAGATTTGTCAGTGGTATAGTCCATAGGCATAGCGGCCCCTCTATCCACCAAACACATTTGTCAGTGGTATAGTCCATAGGCATAGCTGCCTCTCTATCCACCAAACAGATTTGTCAGTGGTATAGTCCATAGGCATAGTGGCCCCTCTATCCATCAAACAGATTTGTCAGTGGTATAGTCCATAGGCATAGCGGCCCCTCTATCCACCAAACAGATTTGTCAGTGGTATAGTCCATAGGCATAGTGGCCCCTCTATCCACCAAACAGATTTGTCAGTGGTATAGTCCATAGGCATAGTGGCCCCTCTATCCACCAAACAGATTTGTCAGTGGTATAGTCCATAGGCATAGTGGCCCCTCTATCCACCAAACAGATTTGTCAGTGGTATAGTCCATAGGCATAGTGGCCCCTCTATCCACCAAACAGATTTGTCAGTGGTATAGTCCATAGGCATAGCGGCCCCTCTATGCACCAAACAGATTTGTCAGTGGTATAGTCCATAGGCATAGCGGCCCCTCTATCCACCAAACAGATTTGTCAGTGGTATAGTCCATAGGCATAGTGGCCCCTCTATCCACCAAACACATTTGTCAGTGGTATAGTCCATAGGCGTAGTGGCCCCTCTATCCACCAAACAGATTTGTCAGTGGTATAGGCATAGTGGCCCCTCTATCCACCAAACACATTTGTCAGTGGTATAGTCCATAGGCATAGCTGCCTCTCTATCCACCAAACAGATTTGTCAGTGGTATAGTCCATAGGCATAGCCGCCCCTCTATTCACCAAGCAGATTTGTCAGTGGTATAGTCCATAGGCATAGTGGCCCCTCTATCCATCAAACAGATTTGTCAGTGGTATAGTCCATAGGCATAGCGGCCCCTCTATCCACCAAACAGATTTGTCAGTGGTATAGTCCATAGGCATAGCGGCCCCTCTATCCACCAAACAGATTTGTCAGTGGTATAGTCCATAGGCATAGCGGCCCCTCTATCCACCAAACAGATTTGTCAGTGGTATAGTCCATAGGCATAGCGGCCCCTTCATCCACCAAACAGATTTGTCAGTGGTATAGTCCATAGGCATAGCGGCCCCTTCATTCACCAATTAGATATCCGGGTGGTACGGTAGACATTCCAATACCAGAAATACCCCAATGAAGGGACAGATGCAATTATATTGAGAGGAATACTATCGCGGCCTCCATGGCCTTGGCGTGATATTCATCACGAATATGAGCCTTTCCCTCAACCAGTCGCATGAATACTATTGAATTATGAAGAATAAGTCGACTTATGCATCGGCTATGGAGACCGACTTCCGGGCTTTGGAACTGAAGATATACTTTTCTCCAATTCAATAACTTATGTTGAATTCATCTGGTTCCGAGAAGGGTTTCGGAGCATTTGAGTGCGAACGTCTCAGCTCACTCGGTGGATATCCAAACACTACGAACACCCTCAGGGAGCGCTTGGTGAGATCTTTCTAATTAGCAATAATACTCTTGAGTACTTGTCATCTGCTCACTAGTGTGCAATGCGTTGAGTGTCTGTAAGATGACATCTTAAAGATGTAGTTCTGGTCCGATACTTCTCAAGATAGGCAGAGGTTCTGTTCTGAATCTCAGGCAAGGTGAAGCTTGGTTCTCGGAAACATGCAACTCGAGCAGCTTGGGAGGCGCCCAGGGAAGGACGTGACGCGGAGGAGTAAACAATTCAGACGCGACCTCAACTCAACTCGACTTCGGCGAGTATTCAATGTAACCGGGAGGTGTTGCCTTTCCATTTGGAAAACGGATAAACGACTTCATTTCAAGACATCTGAGACCCCAATGAAAATCCTCGTACAGGAGGCGAAGGATGAACTCATCGAACTAATAAGCAGCATTTCGAACAACACAAGTTTTGATCTTATTCTTGACGAGCCATCTTCTAACCGGAAGATTGGTCAGTCTCATAGATTCGGTATCGGGGTTGAATATCCCATAATTTTCCAAGTTGGAGAGGTTTTCTCCGCCGATATACCATGGATTGGACAGTTTTAGAGCAGCGCTCAGGGACCCCGCATCAGTGAGAGCATCCAGGCCCACCACGGCAACGTCATCGGGAGTGACCGCATCCTTCACCCACACATGAATGGACCTATTGGAGATGGTAGATACAAGACGATCTCAAGAGGTCTTGGAGTCGAAGTCTGTTAACTCCTGTATCTCAACCAACAAGCTACTGCAGGATGTTCCAGTGCCGTGACAAACTTGACCCTCATGACTTAGCCAATATTTGCAGTAAGAACCAGTGGATTTACTCTAGCAAAATTTGTCGGCATCCTTGATAGAGTCTCCAGTTAAACGAAGACGAGAAGATCCTGTCTTACTACTGAGGGTATTGGGAGCTGAGGTGCTGGTGGTGGTGACCGAACTGGGAGTGGTGGTAGAGGCTCTACCGTAGAGCCGCGTCGACATATCCCCAATCAGTCCAGGGCAACTGCTCATTCAAATAGTCGAAGAAGTCAGGACCAGGGGGACAAGCGAAGGATGTGGATTCTCCATTGAGGTCGATGGCGTAGCTATCAGCACCACGTCTACACAGGTCGTGTACGCAGGAACAGTGACGACGACCATAGTGAGGGGATCGACCTTCCAACCCTCCTCAGCATTCCAAATAATCTCACCACACTTCAAAGTCGGATGACCACATTCAGCCTGGGTACGGTTGACAATACCAGCCATATGACTTGTACCAGTGAAACGGATGAACTTCACACCACCGTGTTGAGTAGAAGTAGGATCCATCTCGATCTCGAAACCAGAGGTGACCGGACGCGGCGTGTTAGGACCACCCATGGCGATTGGAGCGGAATAGATCATATAACCAAAGACCTCCATTAAGGATATGTCGTAGGAGACCATACCACCGAGGAAAGGATTCTCTTCAAACAAATCCAATGCAGTGAGGGGAAGGCGCTCTGTGAAGTTCTGACTCAAACCATAACGGATATTGCCACCGTCAAGAGCGGCAAAATGAGCTGAAATGTTACGTAGGAATAGATCAGCCAGCATGTTACCAGCACGGGACTCGGCAGAGCGGATATCCGCAGTGTCGTACAAACCAGCAAATAACAAATTGCTTATGTTAGTATCCTGGAGAGGCTTGATAGGCTGTACCCAGTGTGACCAGGTCTGCATCACGTTATTGTTCCACCACTCCTCATTGTCCGTACCGATGAAGTGCTGATCACACTGACCATCCAACACCGGAATGGCATGAGCGAAGCGGAGTTTACCATTAGGATGTTGATCATCAAAGCCAAATACGAACTTGCCGAGCATTTGAGCATCCATACCCATCTTCCACACAGGAGTTATAATATCAGGCTTAGTGGGGTGTTGAAGATTCAAGAAAGCAGGGAAGTGATCATGGGCACCAATGATAGCATCGATCTTGATACCCTCTTCCACAACAGCCTTCCTCCATAAGAGGACATCATAACCCTCACGCTGATGAGTGAGGATGATAACCAAGGTGCAACCATCCTCATTCATCTTGCGAGCAGCCTCGACTGCGGACTCCATCATATCGGAAAACCACACGTTACTCTTCCCCGCAATATCACTAGCGGCCGAAGTCTCAGTGGTGCCAGTGAAGCAAACCTTCTTGCCCTTGACCGTCTTAAACCAGTAGTCACCAGAGGGAGCGTAGTAGCTGGTCTCCTCATTGAAGATCTTCTTGTTCTTTGGCACGGTGGCATTGACAAATGAGATCTCATCAGGGACCTTCAGAGTAGAACCGAGCAGGATATTTCCAATGGATGTCACTGCTGTGTTGATTTAACGTCGTTGAGTCACGTCACGCGAGCTTCAACAAGTTCAATGAAATCGCAGGAGACGTGCAGAAGGACTGGAAGAGTGCATCCTACTAGGATTGAACAAAAAGACGACCTAGTCTGCCGCCCTTTCTGGCAGCGTTCGAGGTAACCGAATAACAAAGAGCTCATCAAGTCTAACCAAACCGGCGACGGCGTTGGACTTCAAACTAACACACATACGTGCGGTAAAAGAAGATGCTGTGGCAGTCGGCCTGAGGGTCCGAAACCAGCGAGTTGATTAGCAATCGCTGTTATGTGAGAAGGTGTTGATTCTATTCCCATGTGCATTGTGGGTCAATTGAGAATCGATTCTAGTAGGATCATATTATACGTGTAACCAGCAATTCTGGAAACGATTCCGAGTTTCGAAATCGGTATACCCGTTGTGTTCGCCAGCTCCATGATGCGACAACTTTCTGGGCATAACCGTATCCTCAAACGCAATGCTATCATCATCCAATGTCATACCCACAGTTTAGTTCATTCCAGATTTCGCTCTCTCGGCCGACCCATCAGGATGTGAACTTCTACAGATATTGGCAGTACTAATATCAGCTCCCTTCGGAGCAAAGCATGGTCACTCCCAGAGGCGCCGAGATACGTTAACAACTCAAAAATGTGAATCCGAGGCAGGAAAAGCATAATCAAAACTGCTGCTCACTCCCGTTGCATATTCCACCACGTTGGACTACAGCTTGAGGCAGATATGAAGGACAGGCCCCCGCCCTCAAAGGACAGACCCTACCACTATCAGCTTGGTCTCGATTCTCCCTGTCGAAGCCTGAACAACATCGCTACCACTTGACCATTCAGACGCGTCTTGCATCCCCAGAGCTGCAGCTTTGTTTCGTAGCAATTCAGCCTCTAGCTACGACAAGACTCAACATGTGGAGAGTGGGTCGACTTTTCAGACCTTCTTGCCCCTCCTAACTTCACTATGTCCAACACAACGCAAGCAGATGATACAACTACGTTGGTATAGACCATCGATAGGGCCATTGGAGGAACAGCAGCCTGGACCAACCCATGAAGATGGCGATGATCCCGAGAGGGCCTTCCTCATAATAGTACACGAATTGCGAACGATAATGGTGACACGAGGGGAATCCTACTGGTTCTCACTACAGCGATATAATAGGGCAGAAAACGATAACAGTAATAGACAACGACCACAGGGGTCTTCACTTCCACGATGAGGACAAGTAGCTTCCAGTAGTAGTCCTAGGATGCTTGTATGGCATACGAGAGGAAGCAACATCTGAGCCAGAGGGCGGGGGCCAGTGCTGTTGTCTTTTGTTGATCCAAGTATTGTTGCTGCCTTGGTGGTACCCTCAAGAAGGGCCTCCTCCTCCTCTCCAACTGTACCCACCATCATTATCACCACCTTTATAACCCCTACCACCACCATAGTAGTATCCTCCATACTCCTCGTAGGATTGGGGTCTACCCTTACAACCACCACCATGCATCGTATATCGGTCACCATAACTTGAGGGGTACCTACTGCCAATGCCGCCGCCGCCGCCGCCTTCAACATACGCGGTACTACCAGAAGAGGAAGTCGATGCATCAGCAGCAGCAGCAGGAGGAGAAGGAGGAGAAGGGCCACTACTACTACCACTATCTTGTTGAACAGAAGTCGAGGGCCAAACTTGGGCACCAGTAGGACCCTTCCATCTCTCGGAATACCCTTCAGGGCTGAGCCCATGCCCTTTACCACCAGTGTACCGCCACTTACCCCTACTGCCACTGCCACCAAACCACCCACTGCCTATCGGGCCGGCGGCTGCAACACCAGCAGCCACTCCGCTTCGTACATGGGTCCGTACCTGCTCCTTGAGAGTCTCAAGGAGCAGGTACGGAATATCTCGTCATGGTAGTAATACTCTTACCCACACAACACTATTGGGGTTAATGAGACACCAATACTTACTGGTGACACCCGATGGGCCTATCACCCCTCTCTCCTGGGAGACTACCACAACAACTCACTCACAATGGGTAGCGGAAACTGTGGTGAAAGGGAACAGTGCTTAACATGTTCGCGGATCACGGTACTAGGATGAGATTACTCACAAAGGACCACTGGAGGGAATGACCGTTGACAGGATAAAGTGAAAAAGAGCACAGACATAAAGAGTCCAGAATATCGCATTGAGAGGGAGAACACAAGACAAGCACGAGGTCTCTCTAGAGGTAATACCCAAGGGGGAAGGGTAGCACGCAGACCTAGGGAGGGACTCTGGGGAGGAGCTGAGGACACTAGTTGAACCAAAGTCTCGACATTGAAACAACATATCGTTAACATTGTGGAGTGACATATGAATGGTTACACTGGTCAAGTATGACCATTAACAGACCCAGCACAGGTAGCAGCCCTACGACACAAGGCAGGAGGTGTAGAGGGAATCGATGGAGGTAGTAGTACCTTAGGGGGGAAAGACGAGGAGAGGACACTGACACTCCTACACAACAGTAACTGGGTACAGGCATACCACTACAATGAGCTACATTACACAAGGCGGTATCCATAATGAATGCGGAGAGATCCCATAATCAGCGCAGTTACGCAGCAAGATTTAGGGAAACGTATAATTGTAACCGCGCGCGCCATTGTGATCGATAACCGTGCACGCGTGATTATTGCTAAGCATTGTAATTTTCCGTAATATTGTAATGGCTGTAACACCTGGAACGAAATGTGAGCTGTGTGGAGCTGAGGGGAACAAGTAGTGCTGGTCGGGGGATGACTTATCCAAACTCGGTCAAATTAATACCGTTTAAGGCCTCCTCTCGGGATGGATAAGGAATTTTAAAATCCGCTTCGAAATCGATTTACATCAGGGGATAGGCTTTAGTGACGATGTCGGGGTTTTGTTTCAATTCGGAGTCGTACCACACTTCGCTCACCTCGGCTGCTGTGCTCAGGACCTACGTATGTAAGGTATGCGGGAAGACAATCTGCGGCGACTGTTTGGCCAGTGGGAGATTCATTGGTACCAAGAAATGCAAAGCGTAATACCACTCCTCCTTCAAATCACGATCAGTGGACCTCCCATAGTTGCACTGGAGACGCTATAACGCCAACGAAGACTCCCAGCCCGCAGACCAAGGGCGAAACCGATGGTAAAAGGAGCGTCATCATGGCGCCTTTCTCAAAGCTTGGTGATGCAGCCAAAGGTAGTCAGTACTTGACTACTCAACAATCGGGCAATACTTCTTCCTCTCTTCAGCTGTTGGGCACATTGGAAAGTCGGCCGTGAAGGAGACAGCTGGAGCTGTAGGGGCAGTGGGGTCGGCGGCCACTGGGGCGGTCGGGGCCATGGGGTCGGTTGCCACTGGGGCGGTCGGAGAGGCCGCTAGCATTGCAGGGGCTGGCATTGGCAAAGTTGGACAGTTTACAAGACTAGTTGGTAGCTTTGATTCTAACGAGGGAGGGGGCTTGCTGGATATGAATGACCCTACACGTGATAATGTGGTCTTCGCTTGGCTCTGTTTGATGATCTTCTGCTGCAGTGAAATTCGGTTGGGACTTGTACGCTCTCCTCAACGTGACCATCATAGAGGCTTCGGGCCTGAAGGCCGCTGATTCTAATATAGTTGGAAAAGCTACAAGCTCCGATCCCTACTGTGTGGTTAAGCTCATGAGCGACAACGTAGGCAACCGAGATTTGACATATTTCACATACCACTCCATCAGCAGATATCACGACGCTCCCCGATATGTAAGAAGACGCTGTCCCCTGTATGGAACCACGAGTGCTCTACTATGGTCGTCAATGTGCCCTGCCAAACTATGAAGATTCAGATGTAAGGCTTGGGGGGCATCGCATAGGTCAATCAAGTTGTGGTACTCAAGCGGACATACTTTGAATCTTACCACGATCAACCTAAGATATGTCGTGATCAGAAGTGGAACTTTTCTTCTCAGCGAGTTTTACATCATATAAGTTGTAATCACATCGTTAGCAGTCGCTCGCTTCGGCACTTGTGTGAATGACCACCGAATCTCTCTATAAGGTACGATTGGGACGCAGCATCGGATGATGACCTCATTGGAGAGGCCTTGCTAGATCTAACACATCTAGCTCCCTCTACGAAAACCACTGGTTGGCTACCACTCCAACTATATGGTACTACTACTACGCCTTAATAAACTTCCTAGTTGCCATTATTATCAGGCGAACCCGCTGGAGCTGTACACCTCTCGCTGGAGATCAAGTTCACCCCGTGGTCCGAAAAGATCGCCTTTGTACAGGAGGAGATGGTGGCCAAGCCAAAGCCCAAGCCCAAGTTCGACATTAACGCTCTATATGGCCCTGCAATGTAATAACGGAATATTCAAATTCTTCATTCGGACGTTAGGAAGGGTTGCGAAAGAGAGTGGAAATTTAAATCATTTGCCGTGGTGGTGGTGGGGGAATGTCCACTGATGGTCAATTACGATTCCTGTGAGGAATTTAGGGAAGCGCTCATTGGCTTCTCGGCACTTCTACCCGAATTCGTGAGTGAACTTCTATTATTAGTGAGGAATCTGCTGAGCTCAGCTGAGGAAAGCGAACACATATCCCTACCCAAACACTTGCTATTCATAGTCGTCTTTTTAGGTGGCTCGCCGACGCCCTTTGGTTTCACTGGCTGCAGCCAATCGTGATGGAGCATGTGCTCCCTATTCTGATGTGGGAGAGTTGGTTGAAGTCTCTGCTGGCCCTGCTCATCTACATTGTAGCGAGGTAATGGGAAAGGCCGGCCCTCGGGCGTGATATTGAAGTCTCCTTCTCCTCAGCTACTATGCAGTGTATTGGCCAGCCTTAGCTTGCTGGATCACGGCTGCTGCGATGATGAGGAACAAAACATTGAAGGGGTCAGTTGAGGTGGGTAAGGTGAGCCCTTTACGGTATGCCCCAGTTACGAACGTTTCATGGCCAACAAGTCCATGACCAGCACTTTGGATAAGTCGGGCAAGCCGATCTTACTCGAAGTTGAGGAGGCCAACACTGGTATAGTATACGATTGTGAGCAGAGAAGTAGAAGACCCTTCATTTAGATGATGTAGAACAACAGGAGTTCGGTGGCCTTATTAGGACCTTTACACGAATGTCACCAGGATGGGTGAAACAGATGGCTGCCCAGTTCCAGCCGACCCTCAAGACCATCGTGGACGTCGTGGCCTTGGCTAGAATGATCATCTTATGGAGGTACCATCTTAGGGGGGTTGAATATCATATGTGTTTATATTCAGACATGAGCTCTCCAAGAAGGTCTTCTTGGGTCTCCTTGGTGCCGGTGTGGTCCTATGCTTCCTCCCATTCTGGGTGTTGGTCATGGCCGCTGGAGTTGGTATCCTATTGGCCAATTCTCCCCTAAAGGGGCTTTTCATCGGCCTTGCTAAATACGCTGCCAGGTAGGGAGTTAATGAACTGCTTTGAGACAACTGTGTCATGACAGACCGCACCCAACTGGAGACATTGGTCTTCTTGACTCTATGGAAGAACACCATCACAGTAGCGACTACAACAAACTGATCGTTCAGAAACGACGCTCGAAGACCAAAGAGACCGTATCTTCCGAGACCCCTCTCACAACTGGGAGGTCCTCATCGCCGCCACTTCAATAGTGGATGATGACTTGTAATCGTATTCCCACATTATTTGTAGCTATAATACTAGGAGCTGACTATGAGTATCAAATTTCATCATGTGTGGATGGCTTTTGAGTTGAATAGTATAAAACACGACGCGGACTGAGCTGGTACTTCTAGGCAATATGGGAAAATATGCACGTGGGCAACCACAATATAAAAAAATCATGGAAATTTTTGGGAATTCGAAATGATTCTTCTACATTTCCGCCCGTACTAGCGTGCAAACTTGTGGGTGAACTCCTGAGCTGAGCTGAGGAAAGCGAACATATATTCCAATATCGCTCCCCAACCTTGATTGGCCTTCGTAGAGGCTATATGATCAACAAAGAGTGTATAATCGTTGGAGGCTTAGAACGTTTGGTCCATGCCTTGACAAAGGCTCTGATGACCAGATTTAATAGAGTATATAAATTACAAATATCTTTGGAAAGAGGGTACCAAGTTGTGAAATATGTAGATCAGAT
>NW_003206352.1:36526-39340 GCF_000006405.1 Perkinsus marinus ATCC 50983 | reverse complement strand
TCAGAGACACCTCCCCCTCCAACGAGAGCATCATTATCCTGCCTAGGAACTACTGGAACCTCAACAGTTGGAATTTCAGTTTTCTGGTTTCCATTCTTCATAGAGGATGAAGACAAGCGCACCCTCGGCTTGGTTGTTGCTGCTGCTGCTGCACTCTTCCCCACAAGCTTCGCTCCGCTGACGTTTGTCTTTGGCTTAGTCTCTTTGATGGTGTAGTCAACTCTCTGGGCGGCTCCAGGAGGGACTCCATCGGCACCCGCGAAGGGACTATACTGTGGCCTCCACTCATCTGCTTGCATGCACCGAGTATTCTCCAACATACCGCAATCGAACCTCCGCAGTTTCTGCGAGACCGCCAAGGCGATTCGATCAACCAAACGCATCTTCCCGCAAGAGTCGCATTGTATAAAGCCTCCAGCGGTCGAGGCTTCGGCTTGTGGGACCACAGTTGGATCGGCTCCCTTCATGGTTCCAATGACTGTGTTACGAATTGACAGAGGGATGTCCTGAAGGTTTCGCAGAGTCGGCTTCGAGATGGTCACGAGTGAGCCGTCTTTGGCAGGCAAGACAACTACATTGGCCATGCGGAGACAATGTGAGGCCACCTCGTTGGTGACTTGGTCGATACCGGGAAATCTGCAAAAAGCTGGTAACGATAAGACTCTCAGAGGTGTGGAATCTCACGCTATGAAGATAGTGTGGCAAATGACTTGCGGCGGATCAGCTCGTCGCGAGTCAGCAGCAGCGGTCTCATCGAACACCCTACGCAGGGCCTCCACCTAAGCGCGGCAGTGCTGCAGCATTATGGGTTGATATCACTCTCATACTTGGTGGAGATTCGAGAGGCTCGCCCCGAGGGACGTGAGGTTCACTTGACGGGCCGAGAGACCCGTTCTTAGTGCCAACGTAGTCCAACTTCTGGTCTAAACACGTCGATATTTGTGAGGAGGCATCTCCCTATAGCTCACTAGTCTGAGGATATCCAAGTGGCTCAGCTTGGCCGCATCGAGTTCTATAATGAGCTGAGGAGACCATAGCATCTCCGCCAAGGACCTGTCAAGACGAGACGTGTAGATCCGAGAGGTTGCGAGTGGCATACTCGAAGTCAGCGAGGTTGATATTATCCCTATCCGCTGGTCGGATTCGGAAGACCTCCTCCATAGGCTCATTCGTGTCACAAAGAGTCCCCGTATTCATTGAGCTACCCTCAGTGGACCTTGCAGTGGTGACCATCGGATGCAGATCAGGTGAGGAAAGAGTGAACGATGACATACTGCATTGACAGAGTACTGTGAGCGAGAAATTATGAGAGCATGGGCTACGATGGGAAAGAGCCGTGGTCAGGCCTACACCTCTGAAGGCATAGTCGGCTTTTAGTGAGGTGGATGAGCGTCAGTGTCGACAGCCATGAGCCTTTAATCATGCGCTAACCTCTGATGAGACCACGCAGGTTCGATCCCCAGAGAAGGACGTTCCGCAGTATTATTTTTCTTGAATTTTGCACTAAACGCGGCGCAAGTTGATCGATTCCTGGAATCTGTCTCTTCCAACAAAACTAACTTCGTGCGCTGCCTAGTTGCTGGAGCTGCTCGAGCATGGCGCAAACACAACCAGAAGCAACAATTGACTCGTTGGAGTATCGCGAATCGGGCTTCCCGCGAGATCGATAATATCTTTATATCTGTTGTGTACCAAGCGACTTAGCCGAGTCGAGATGAGACGTCTCGCAGTTGCAGTAGCCACGGAGCACTCAACGACGTGAAGTGACCGTATAGTCCTGTATAGACCTTAGACAGTCGGAATGCGGTGGTTTTTTATCGTCAAGAATGGTGTCTTCGGCAGACTTGCCAATGCAAAGGGCATCGTCTCCAATGGGTGTCGTCATGTGTCCATCGTTGTCACCGTTAGTATGCTATCTGATTACCATGGATCTCCGTTGTGTTCGTCAATGCTCATATGGGCACGGGGTAGAGCATGCGAATAATTGAGAGATATATGTTAGTCACAGGCTTCATCCGTCAAATCGTTGTCAATGGCCCTTAGAACATTCTTGCAAGTCGTGACCATCGGGACGGCGTTGGGTGGCCTCGAAAGGCCCTTCAAGTACTATTGTCGCTTTAGCGATGCTCTCCAATCAGTCTGCTTTCGGACCCTTGAAAACGAAGGACTATATGGGATCTCCTTGCACAATGTTTTTGTATACGGAGACGAGCCGCGAGTACCGTATTATGAAAGCACTAGCTGGAGCGCTCAGCGTAACGAGCACCCCCTCAAGGCAAAGGGGCGCGGGCAGTGGACTCTGCAACATACTGAGAAATTCCCATGGCCAGCCGAGAACCCCATCATGTTCGAAAAGGTGGATCTCCACTCTTCTGCGCCACATTCTGGCTACATTGATGTGAACTTCACGGATCGTGACGGACCGAGGAGGTTCTCACGTATCATGCCGATCTCTATCCGTGATATTCCACTACGAGGGAGAGTGCCCATTGCTGAGTTCGGGACGAACTATCCGCGGAAGTTGACGGCGAAGGTGCAGGAGGATCCGTTCGCCCCCCTGGACGCCCATCCGCACAATTATCTTCTAATTGAGGTTCACGAACCTGGGTCCACCTTTATACTGGAGGGATCAAGCACACGTTTGGGAGGGCGGGTACGGGTTCTCCGAGGGTTGTCGTCGGGACAAGTGATTACGGCCGAGGCCCTCTTCTTCAAATTCCCAACTGAAGATACACAATACGGTCTGATGGTAACCCTAGAAGGGAAGTCGTATATGCTCTACAGGAGAGGAGAAGAAATGCTCAGGAACCACGA
>NW_003206352.1:31902-36426 GCF_000006405.1 Perkinsus marinus ATCC 50983 | reverse complement strand
GGGCTTTTCATCGGCCTTGCTAAATACGCTGCCAGGTAGGGAGTTAATGAACTGCTTTGAGACAACTGTGTCATGACAGACCGCACCCAACTGGAGACATTGGTCTTCTTGACTCTATGGAAGAACACCATCACAGTAGCGACTACAACAAACTGATCGTTCAGAAACGACGCTCGAAGACCAAAGAGACCGTATCTTCCGAGACCCCTCTCACAACTGGGAGGTCCTCATCGCCGCCACTTCAATAGTGGATGATGACTTGTAATCGTATTCCCACATTATTTGTAGCTATAATACTAGGAGCTGACTATGAGTATCAAATTTCATCATGTGTGGATGGCTTTTGAGTTGAATAGTATAAAACACGACGCGGACTGAGCTGGTACTTCTAGGCAATATGGGAAAATATGCACGTGGGCAACCACAATATAAAAAAATCATGGAAATTTTTGGGAATTCGAAATGATTCTTCTACATTTCCGCCCGTACTAGCGTGCAAACTTGTGGGTGAACTCCTGAGCTGAGCTGAGGAAAGCGAATATATATTCCAATATCGCTCCCCAACCTTGATTGGCCTTCGTAGAGGCTATATGATCAACAAAGAGTGTATAATCGTTGGAGGCTTAGAACGTTTGGTCCATGCCTTGACAAAGGCTCTGATGACCAGATTTAATAGAGTATATAAATTACAAATATCTCTGGAAAGAGGGTACCAAGTTGTGAAATATGTAGATCAGATATGAAGGTGAGTATAAATCAGCGCGATCGGATGAGTTGTAAAAGCAGTCAAGATAGAGCAACAACTTTTCGAACCTAGGCGATGTTATTGAGTAAATGGATGTAGTTTCGACTACAATGGAATTGATATGATACTACGGAAACTCAACAAAGCAAGCAGTGTTGGTTACATCAGATCTCACACGTACAACAATGGACAAGTGTTGGCGATACAACGGAGGTTCATAAGGACACCGAATGACTTCATGTTTTCATCGAACTGGCCGAATGAGGCGGAAACAGATGTGAGCTCCTAAGGGATGAAAGCATGCGACGAACGTTAGTTGGGATATTCCGATGGCCCACAGTATCAGCCAATCGTCTTCTGCTCTTCCCAACCTGAACCACACGTGAAAGAATCTTACAGGCTGGTGAATTGCACTCACGTAGATGCACTCCTTGGTGTAGCCGGCCCCTCTGGGTCAACCCTGAAACATGAGGAGGCACTAACATGTAAGGTTGCCTTTTGATAGTAACTCACATGACCCAGTCTTCAGGGCCGATCTCCTCCCTGATAGAATAATAACACTCCGATGAGAGCACATGAGGAGACGGGGCCTACCTCCTTTTTTCCCTTAGTACGATGAATCTCGAACCCTGTCGTTTAAGGAAGAGGATGTACTCGCCCTCCACAGCGAACACTACTGCCTGGCCGAAGACCTCTCTGGTGGGGCTCCCCGCGGTCATTAGGCGACATGCCTCGGCATTAGCTTCTGATGAGCCGCTGAAGCCTACCGTAACTGTTTCCTCATCTAGATAGAGACCCTTCCTAACATATATCACATCAGTTATTGTGCCCTTCATTGAGGAGGTAGTCGTGTTTAATAACAAGTCTAGCGTCACTTCTGGTTCATCGCTCTTGAAAACTATCTTCATCGGAGGAGTACTAGATGGCAGTGACACAGGGGTGACACGTCGGAGGAGCATCCCATCGCAAGCCTCCGCCTCACACGCGTAAGAGTTGTCAAACCGTTTGGGTAAACTGAACAAAGTGTCACCAGTTAAGCTCACCAGACCAGGCACGTGTAAACAAGATTTTCCGACGGTCACAATAGCGTGGCCGTATTTCACCGGGCACGAGCCGCTCTTATAACGGACGGTTCTGATGACCGGAGGGTCTGCCGTCTTGGTCCTCCTCAATACTAAAGAGCTGATACTGAAGTGACTTGCTGGGGCCTCATCGACCGGTGTTTTGGTGAGCTCAGTGATGTGCGAGATCAAGTGACTCAGCCTCCACGCAGTGAACACCTTTCCATCGTGGACATTGGCACTTTCCACTGCACATAGAACCCTTGGGCTAGTAAGAGGGCTACAGTAGAGCCTTCCAATCTGAGCTCTCACACTAGAGGTATGATAAATGAAGCATACGAGTAGACATCGCATGGGTGTCATGATCCAACAAAGAGACAAACTCAAAGACTGGGAACAACTGCAGGGGGGGGGATTGGTAAACTAAAGTTGATTGTCACATGCTCTATAACGAACGCTCAGAAGGTCTTCCCACTCGGCGAGGTGATCAATGACGTCACATGATCGTATCTGGCAAGGCCGGGCTGGAATTAGCGTTCGAGAGCAACTGCCTGCTCACTTCCCAGGCCCCACATGAGGCCCTGTGGCGCTGCTGGTCCTAAGGGCGACCGCGTTCTTCCGACCCTCCTCTCGAGCGACTGTGAAGGCTGGGGACTTCAGAGAATTGTTGAAATCGTTACAGTACCTACGAACAGAGATGTCTCACGAAATCGTTGAGACCTGAGGAGAGCTTTCGCGACGACTACGATCGACTCACCGTTTCTCCTCAATCTTATAAGCATCAGGACCAGGCGTGGGCCTCCACCAATAGCCTCTACAATTCATATGATACTTTTCCCTGCGATCCCCCAGAGAATAGCTGGGAGCTCTTCTAGACTGCATTCCCAGATCCTTATCACCACCAAAGTAGTGACTAGCACCAGGGCCCTCAGCCGAAGAGTCTTGCCCAAAAGGGTATCTAGGGTCCAATCCAAGCACACACGGACGAGAGGCATCCCTCACGCTTGGGCATGGTAGAGCTTCGAGTGGCATCTCTCAGGGAACCGTGGAGCTTGAGAGAGGCCGAAACTAAGTGCTGAGAAATCACTAAGGGAATTGCTGGCCAGGCCCCCGACCTAAACCGCGGAGCATGCCTTGTCGTTTGTGAGGCCCCAACACTGATAGTAGAAGGCTCCTCGTAGGCTCCTGGCCCCGGGATGTTATGGACCTAGAGAGGGCAGTGTGTGGGGGGGGGGGGTATGCAGATGGTCAACTACACGTATCGGTGACAATGTGAAAATTCCGAGGAAATTCTCGTTGGTTACTGTACACTTCTACCCAAATTCCTATAATAGGTGAGGAACCTCAGCAAACATCTATTCCAACACCGACAAAGAGTACTCGAAATATCCTCACTGTAGTCCCTTACCACACTCTGAGAACTTTCCACATAAGATGCCCTCGAGTAAGCCAGGCGATATGGTATCTACAGAGAAGCTTACTCCATGGACGGCAGGCGTACCCACTTTGAATTTCCCAAGGACATGTCGAGGAGCTCCAAAACTGTATGCAGGTGCTGCTGCCAGATGAGAGGGCCGCTGCTGAGGACCGACTTGGCAGCAGCAACTGCTACTACGAGTCAATAATGCTGGGCCTGAGACGCGATCGTTGCCACGCTCTCTACCGTTTACAAGACGTCTCCAGTCTTACTTGCGGCTAGCTCCACATTAGTTTCACTACGACTCCTTGATATACCATAATCGGGCATTCTCCTTGACAACACTCTGTATGTAACCGTTTATCCTATCTAGGTTGAATCTTGTGACTTCCTCCCACTATGTGACAACACAACAGCTATTCGACTTACGAAAATACAAGTAATGCACCGATGATTGATGATGACGACGATGATCTCGTTGAAAAATTATAACAACAACATGCACTACTCAGTCTTCTCGCCAGCGACCGGGTCCTCACAAGACCACTTCGGGGTAAATCTACCGGGTAACATGCTCATGCGGAAGACGATGAAAGTCTGACCGTTTAGTGGCTGCCGTGAATGTCTCAAGTTCGTCCTCGAAACCTTTCCAATACTTCTCTCGATTTTTCATTGTTTTCTCTCCAAGTGCCTTCACAGCCTACCCAAGGCCACTTCTTAGCATCACCCCTGCACAGGGGCTCCCACCTTTTCAGTGGCACTGCTGAGATCAACATTGATATGCGTGAGGCCCGACTTTGAGAGCATGCCCAGCAGAGGGCGTCTAAAATGACCAACTCTCGGATCAGCTCCAGAGGCTCCCGACCCATCTCACAGTATTTGGACTTTCCCTTTGCCTTGCTCCAGTGCGCCAAAGTCTATATGTGTGATCGTCCTCCAGCGTATTGGCAGGTCTACCAGCATTTCGAGGTGCTCCTGGTTGAAGGCTTGCAGAAATGATGATGTTGGGCAAGTAGGAAATCTTATATACCTAATGAAGTCTGGGTCCGACTCGAGACGCGAACAGAAGAGAGCTCCGCAAACCTCAGCAGATTTTTTGCGTTTTTCAATGCATGCAAGAAGGTTCGTATAGAAGCCTCGTCACTGAGGACCTGAGGAGGTCGCGGGTTCGACACCCACACCTGTCGTTTTTCACCACCTCTTCAGGAATCTCCACTCCACTGGGCTTATCTTCATCACTCAGAGGTCCGCAAGCAATATGAAGCGTCGTTATATTCTCTTCATCATCAGCACTCAGTCGG
>NW_003206352.1:28700-31802 GCF_000006405.1 Perkinsus marinus ATCC 50983 | reverse complement strand
CGATTAGGCTACTCTTGTTTGATCTAGATGATACCTTGTGGGATCTAGATAAGACGTTGGATGTGGCCGAGAGGAAATGGCAGTCTTTGATGCGTCGATGGGGTTTGGATGATATTGCGGATTCTTATAATAACTATCATGTAAGCTAGGATGTAGTAACATGCATGTGGGAGTTGTTGTTGGTGTGGTATGCAGGATTTGATGGTACTGATTGAGGCTAAGCGGAACGAGTGGAGTGTTGACTATTGGGAGCGCCGCAGGCCTTACTGGAACTACTGTGAACTAAGAAAGGTAAGAAGCGATACTATTGTCATGTCCTCATGTTATTATCAGTCTGTGTACATGGACATCATTAAGAAGTATCTCATCCGGAAAGGGGAGAGTGCGAATGATAAGGATATTGCATCCGTGGCCAAAACTCTAAGTGACGAATCTTTCGATGTGAGCAGTAGCCGCCTTGAAGTAGTGCTCCACGAATCACTGATGTAGGTGTGGTTATCTGCCCGTCATGAAGTGGCCTGGTTCGAAGGAGCTATTGTGACGTTGCGTGCGATAAAACAGAGGTATCCCGAGCTCTTACTGGGTGCAGTCAGTAACGGCACTACTGATTTAGATAGGATACCAGAGGCAGAGTAGGGAGGCTGCCTCGCTGAGGCTTAGGGAAGAGGGAATGTGATGTAGATTGCTGGTTGTCTTAGGGGACTGTTCGATTACTCTGCCAATGCTCTTGACGCTGATTGTAACAAGCCGGAGATTTACTTGGAGGCAATCAAGGCGGCTAATGCTGTACCTCCGGTCGCCCCAGAGGAGACGGTAGGCTGGCTTTAGGATAGAGGTAGAGTGATGATGATGATGTTGCTTAGGTGTTCATCGGTGATGACTTCTTGAATGACGTATGCGGTCCCACTAAGGTTGGCTTGAAGACCATCTGGATGAATGCTAAGCATCGCCCTATGACCACGCCTGAGCTTATTACTGAGAAGGCCAGGCCGGGGTATAAGAAGGACGGTTATAGTGTTAAGCCTACTAGGACTATTATGGACATAAGGCAGTTGATTGATGCCTTGGATGACCTACAAGTGTCCCTCGCGTGATGACTGTAAATATTTCTATTGCGATCCTTCTCATAATCGTTGTTCATTCTTCCGTTCCTAGCACAATCGCGTCGGTGTGCAATTCTCATGGTTCCTAAAGAAGAGGGTGTAGAGTTATGTGATAGAGCAATAACTGATCAATGAGGAGGATATGATTCTAGCTTGATGGACGTCACCACCACGAATGTCGACGAGGTGGCAGTATGGCAATGGGCCGGCTATCAGTATCTTCGCATGAGAAAGGGGCACGATTCCCTGAAGAAGAGGAAGCGGTAGACCAGGTCTTCTAGACCACATCGTATCATTTGCTTATGCACTCGTATGTAGTGTCAAAAAACCTTCTGTAGTTCGGCAGAAATATTGAGGCCGTACCTGCATAATTCATCGGAAGGTTCGAGCACGCTGGCCCAGGAGCCTCCACTACCCTCTCAGGAAGGATACGCTGTACACATGGAGAAGCGATAGATGATCTATCACAGATCACATCCTCCGCTGAGAATAGATGCACCGATATGGTTTGAGTAACACAAATTGTGTTCCGATTAAATTTCCAAGTGTCTAGAGTATGGGCAAAACTCGCGAACGTGAGCCGGGAGATTGGGTCAGCCGCGTTACGTCCGCTCTGACAGCATTTGTCTCTCCGCGAACGTCCCTCTTCCACCTCGGTTCGACAGCCTCGACTCGATGCGAGCCCATGCCGGCCCGAAATTGTCGAGATCCGGGTTGTGTCCCCACTGTGCGCATGTAGCAGGATCTTGTGCAGTCATTTGTACCTGCGTGCTATATTTAATCTATAGCTAATCGGTGCGGCTGCCAGCCGCGGCTTGTCGTAGTTGGTTGCTGTTCAAGCTGTTAGCGCTCCTTATGGTCACTTCAACCTCACTACTTCATCTAATCACTTATACTAAGGTCCCTCTTGGTTGTGTCAACTCATCTCGAGCACTTGACTCACTACTTAGTTCATATCTGTCCCGATTCGGGACTCCCGAATCTTACAACATTTGGGGGATTTCGTCGAGAAATGTCTGATGCTTCTACTGAGAAGATTGAGGCATTGACTGATAAGCTGACACAGCCTACAGCAGTAGTGACTCAGATTACTCAGATTCGTGATCATCGTTCATCGTCAACGACATCGTCATCGGCAACTATTGCTGACTTGAGATCACCCAGTGTCGTCTGCAGGTCGACGGCAAGTCATCCAAGATAAGAGGGCTGCCGATCTGGTGAGGTTAGCTGAGTCTCAGTATCATTCTGAGCTCACGAGGGCTAAGTTGGAGGAGGACTATCGTAGCTACTACAAAAAAGTTCAGAGTTTCCTATCTTCAAAAAGAGTGAAACCTATGGAGGAAAAGACTCTCTATCTACTTTAAGTTATACACAAAGTACACAAAGTTCAATGCTATGTCTCAGAATGTTGAGACAGTAGAGGAATTTTTTGTGCGAGTTTTCTGGATCTTCTCCATTATCTGCAGAAGTTGATCTCTTGAATTTATGTGACAACCACCCAGGAGGAGGATGGATCGACTAAGGTCAACGACTTTCAGCTGTAGTTGCAGCTCATTGTGGAGCTGCGAGAAGCGATCCGTAAAGAAATTTTTGCCCGACAGATCAAGTACGGCTCTATTCAGTTGCAACTTGAGGCGGTTACACGTTTCAAGACCTTCCACAACCCAAATTAGAGCGCTCCCTGTCCATGAGCATGGTGTTCGGCATTGCAATGCTATAGGTGTGGGAGAGAGGGACAGTTTGCTCGAGACTGTATGCTCACCGAGGGGAGTTGGTCCAGGTGGCAGGAAGAGAACCGAGTTTCTCACACCAAATTCTGGCCACTTCCATATCACCAAGGCGTGATTTGCCAGGTGTGGGGACAATCATCGACGCCTTTTGCAGTACAAGTCTGATGAGTCGAGAGTATGCTGAATATTTACAATCGGGCTATCGTTGCGGTAAGGTGGCATCTCCCATCGAAGTCGCATCTGAGGAAGCGACCTTCACAACGTTACTG
>NW_003206352.1:19852-28600 GCF_000006405.1 Perkinsus marinus ATCC 50983 | reverse complement strand
GAAGAGAGAATGTCCTGTGATTATGACTCCAATGGCCCTGATACTGGGCATCAACTACTCACTCTGCCCAATGCTCGTATCAACTGTGTAATCGAATTGTTCGACCGGCCACAATCACTGGCGTACTGTACTTGGCTGTTCGGAGAGTACATCGGGATCACGAAGCGACTCGGTTATGAGTACTGTTGATCTCGTTCGGTGTAGTTTTTCTACTCTCTTCCAGCCTGGGGTCAATGAAGCAAATGTGTGCTTCTCCCAACAACATGTATTACTATCGGACAATCTATGGGTAAAAGGTGTTTGTAGCAATGGGAATGGGAAATATTTTATGGTCGACGGTCCGATTGATACGTCATCTGTAAGTTTTGGCTCTTTCAACGTCCTCGTGGCGAACACATCCCCAAAACAATGCCGTTACGAAGCTACGAGCTCATAGGCCGGATTGCCAACGGTGGTGTTGAAAGAGCCTCCGCCTCTCAAGTTGCTGAGCTCAGAAAGGAGAAAGAGAAGCTGGATGAGGCCCGTGACTCACGGGCCGTGAGGGAATTTTTCGTGATCCTGATCGTGATTTTCCGCTTACAGGAGATCGAACTGGGCCGAGGGGGTATGAGCAGTACGCGGCTGAGGAGGTCAAAGCCATTA
This sequence comes from Perkinsus marinus ATCC 50983, assembly GCF_000006405.1. Classification (NCBI taxonomy): domain Eukaryota; phylum Perkinsozoa; order Perkinsida; family Perkinsidae; genus Perkinsus; species Perkinsus marinus. The sequence goes on along the minus strand of NW_003206352.1, from coordinate 27,958 downwards.
TGGCCTTGCCATAAAGTTAGAGGAATGTAAGGATCTATTTGCTGAACAACGGGCTGATCGAGGTTGATCATAACTGAATACTGCCGAGCCTTCCATCTGGCAGGTGGAATATTCCGTGAGATTGAGGGGCACAAACACCGTATTGAGACGGCTTATCACCCACCTATTGTACTCCTTATACCATCCCAGAGAGCCAGATGCAGTTTACGAAAACTGAACTAGATCGGATGGTAGCAGAGGGGATTTGTAGACCACGTAATAGTCCGTGGAGCTCTCTCGTGGAATCCTCTTCTTCCCCCAGGCTGCATAATCGGCATATCGCACGCCTGTGGTCAACTCTCGCTCTAGAGTACTGTAGCTGATTGCAGCCGCGCACAATCTCGCGGATGGCGCGTTGTAGATTGCTCAAGGCGCGCAATGCCTTGGCCGCAGGGTTTCCCAAACGCGCGCTGGCGAATTTTTTCTTGCGGAAAAGTTTTCATTTTTCTAGGCAAGAAATAATTCCGCCGACAACAATGAAGCAAATAAAAAAAGGCGGAAAAATGGAGGAACCGGGGGTCGAACCTCGCATTTTCCGAGCGAGTCGCTCGGAGCGACAAAACTCACAGTCTACCAGGCGGAATGAAAAACCATAGTTTTGCCGCAAAACTTTTGCGCGTATTTACTCTTGTTTTTGCTCGTGCCGTTCTGCAAAAGTCGTGAAACAACGTCGGCAGCAATTACAGAAACATGCAAGGTGATAGATTCCTAAAGAAAAACTACGGCCAAGCTAGCCGTGGGTACAAAGAACCGGAAGGAGCGACCAAGTGTCTTCACGTCCCTCTCACAGGAGTGAGCCACCCGGAGGGAGCGCGTGAGAGGGCAGACCGTGTAAATGGAACCTAGACTCCACCCGTCCAAAGGCCGCGAGAAAAGGTTCGTTGACTATGCGGTTAGATGTCGGCATCCCAACAATGGTGCATCGATGACGCAACGAGTGGGAATTGCAAAAGCTACGCTGATTCCATCAATACATTTAGGCGTACGCTCGATGCTGAACGGCATGAACTAGTGAACGGAGATAAGAACTGTAAAATTTACATTACTCGCCGTGCGTCGACGTTTGCTTGTCTTCCAATGGGAAATTTTTTCATGATCAGTTTCGTTACTTGGTTCCTATGCCTAAACCAATCTGCTGTCGTATTTGCAATTTGGGAGGGACTTTGGGGCGATGGCCGATTGTGACTCGTGTGGTATGAGAATCCATATTGCAGGGTGTGCCGATGAGGCTGTGGATTTTACTTCATTACAGCGTTATGTATGCCATCGTTGCGAGCGTCAACGGAAAAGATTCCGAGGAAATAGTACAGTTATTGAGCACTTGATTCCCGCGTTTCGAAAACTTGAAATCAAGTGTATATAGAATGTGACAGAGTCAGCGCGCCTCATTAATGTAAGTAAATTGGATTGTTAGGGAAAATTTTAAAGGATCTCATCTCACCTTCCAAGCCGAAACCTTCTCGGGGTGCCTCGAGCAGTTGTGAAATAATGCAGGGCAACAACAAACGTCGGTGGGGATGGTGAAGTAGTGACTAGAGTAATGCATCTCCCTGCATTCTGAAATTTATAAGTTACGTTAAGCGGATTCTCGGCATAGATGAGGGAGAGGTGGTGGAAGTTGGCGACTTCGCCGGTTATGGTTTGATGAGATTCATGAACTCGCGGGTCTCGGAGGCTAGGACGAAAGTGCGATTTGCTGCGATGAGTTCGGGCGGTTGAGTAATTATGAGGTTACCTCAGGTTGTCAGGAACGATGTTAATGCGCTGTTGAAGCGAAAGCTGGGCTTGACCACAAGTGACTTGCAAGCTGGAGGGCGTCTGGCCTCCCGGAGACGCGAGCCTCTTATGTGGTTAACGTTGGAACCACACTTTCAAATTGACTCGTCATCTGCTTTGGTCATATTGGAGGCCGTTAAAAGCAGAGTTGCAGGGATAGTGGAGGAAGCAGTCCAAAACCTTTGGGGTGTCCATTACAGTGCTCAGGGAGTACGGGAAAAATTCTAGTTGGAATTCCACCAAGGATGTGGAACAAGTTGGAAAACTCAAGGCCTGAAGGAGGTGACGTGTCACGAGCAGTCGATTACATCGACTCAGTCTACATGAAGTTGGACGGGCCGTTTCCTCCAGCGGAGTGGTGTTCGATTCCTTCAGATGACGCCTATGCTCAAAGGACGACTAACCCGTTGGAAGGGTTACACAGGTAGTGATTACGGTTGAATGACTCAACTTGAATCAGTGAGCCTGTGACACTCTCTGATTTTACCGGGTTCTCTCACGGTCAGATATCTAAATGAAATCGTATCGAAAAGGAATCCCAAAACTGTGCTCTTTATCAAGGCATTGAAGAACGTGCTGATCCGTTCAAATGCGGAGCTTAATTCGATCGACCCGGGGGAAACGGCGCCGGTTTCAGCAAGCAATGAGAGAAAGCGTTTCATCTCCCATCAGTCTTGGAATCTCTTAGACAAGATGTCGGAGTTATGCGGAGTGAAGGAGAAGCATTAAGTGTATGTATGTTGAACGTACAGTGTAAACAAAGTTTCTGGGCATGATACTGCAGCGCAATCATGATTTCTCATCTTTACCTCTCGAGCCATTGTTGTTGCGTGAACACAGTACGTGTAGAACATCTATGTAACGTAGTATCAACAGAAGTATAGCGGAACACGCGCAGCAGGGGAACTCCATAGCAGATGTGAGAGACAGATGAAGACCATGTGTATGCGCGTGGGACGCGCATGACAGGAAAAGCGGCAGAAAAACCACACAACGGACACATTTCGCATATAATAGGACTAAAAGGAATGAAGAGCTGCGTAAGTACGGACATCGTGAAAGAATTGTCCGAATGATTGCGGATGAAACCTCACCCAGTGAGGAACTCATACTTCCCGTAGCGGAAAAACGCTCCCAGAATGTAGTACTTTCCGGTAAGTTAATCTCTCTTACCCGCCGATGTTTTAGAAAAAATGCGAGAAAAAAGATAGAAATGAGCAGAAAAGTGGCAGAGGGGCGTATGCCATAATGTATTTCTGCCGAGAAGAAAATTGAAGAAGAGCAAGTTCTAAAAACATGCTGAAATGCATTTCTGGCTAAGAGAAAAGAGCGTTTCAGCAGAAGTGCGGTTTTGCATAATTTCAGAGCGCTTATGTAAATCAGAGTGCTATTATGTGTAATAGCAGCGCGATTTTGTAATTGGCTGGAGCTGTTTTGTCGTTTAGAAAACAGCAGACACATAAGAGCATGTGCGGTTCTTACGAGCCAAAATAGAAAACAGCACTCCGCTGTTGTGCTGTTGTGCTGATTTGTATTGTACCGGCCTCGATAACACGAAATTTAAGTTCCGGGCAACGAAGTCGATTTTTCTAGAGGGACGAAATTAAAGGTCTGAAGGTGCACTCGACGGAATTGAAAGTTTTATGACGAATTCGAAGGTTCGAAAGTCGAAATTAAAAGTTCTATTAACACGAACTTGAACTTCCTATCGACTTCGGACAAACTTGAATGTTCTATCATAGAACTTCTATGACGAAGTTGAAAGTTATAATTATGAATATGATCTTCCCGTTTCGGATTCGTACCTCCAACTTCACGCATTCCGACGAAATTGATGGTTCCAAAAACGAACTAGATGTTTAAAAGGTGTAGCTGGTATCCGCGCTACCATAGCTTCCACGAAGCCTCGAATCTCGTACTGGTTGTCCGCCCCAAATAGACGGACTAGCATTGCAAGATGTTTTCTGAGCCTGCTCGGAGGGAACCTCTGGCGGCCTCAACCTCGACGGACGTTCTATCTTAGTGCCAAGAACAAAGAGATGTTCATAATGCTCTTCGAGGTCTTCCAGGGACTTAACGGCCAGGTTCATATTTTGCCATTGATGACTCAGAGACTGTAGGGTCTCAGCATTGCCCTCGTCATTCCCGAGTTCCTCGTCGGCCATTCTCTGACGTAAATCCTTGATAGCATTCAAGGCATTGGTGCGCTTGCGACGATAAGTACCAAGTTGTTGCTTAAGGACGGCCATATTCTCACTCTGCACCACTGTTGGGAGCCGAGACGATCTCCTGAACCGGGCTGCCTGGCTGGTGGAGTACCATTCACTGTCGACTCAGCCGTTTGCCCAGAACCATTTACCATACTTAGTTACACAAGAAGATACTTGTCCAATGTTTATCCAATCAATAGAGTATAGTGTAAACCCAGCAACTTTAAGGAGTACACAGAAGTCTACCGACCCACGGAGAATAACCAACAATACTTATAGATAAGCCTTGCTTCTACTCAGTCTTATACAGACTAACTCAGTGCTGGGCTACGCAGCTGCCACACAGAGAGAGATACAATATCAACTCATGATATGTCTATACACAGAAGATGTCCCAACGCCACCGACAGAACAACTTCATAAATAGCATTGTCATAGTGATCATGCGCAGAAGGTAAAAGATTCACATTGAATCTCCCAGGTGTCGCTATGTTAGAATTGACAACGACAATGAAGCTACTCCCTGTATCTCCTAGCAGAGTATTCTATAAGCGGGTTTTGACTAAGATTGGGAAGTTTCCCTCAAATCCGGGCCAGTTTTTCAAAGACGTGAAGATGCGTTTCGGAGTTTTAGGTTCTTCTTGTTCTAAAAGATCTACAATTCGTGCGGTCTGCTCACGGCGTGAGCCTCACGCGTGCGGACTTCGTGAATTATGGAAAATTGGTCTAATCTATGCAAAGTCTGCTAGTCCAGACAATGAAATTTGATCTAAGCAAAAGCTGCTGTTCTATGCTGTTCTTGCTAAGCCATGCAATAAAAACCGTGTACGCTATAACAGCAATGCTTAGAATAAGAGCGAGCGAGCGAAGCGAGCGAGCTAGTAATTCTCAACATTAATCACGTGACTGTGTACGTCATTTAATGGATAATGACGATCCAATGATAATGGAAAAGAGAGACTTGATGCTATAATATAGCCTATACTTATTCCTCGATGTTATGTACGTTGTTACATTATTATCCTCTACAACAATGCTTGTGCTGATGCCTATTCTTTCGACTTGATATATATTAAAGTACTTGCTATTCGTTCAGCACGGGACCGGAGTTCGGGAAACGGGGACCGAAACGTGAACGTAGCGGAACCTTACCTCGGGGATTGATCGTCCATCATGAAGCATACAAAGTTGATGTCATCAACAGTTTAGCTATCGTAACTCCTGGCATTACTTACTCGAGGTGATAATGGCATAGGCCGACGGGCTTATATTCAATTTACGCTTGAATAGTAACTTTATCATGTGTTGGCTTGTTGGTTTTTGTCTGTTCTTTTCTTCTATGAACGACTGCATGTGTTCATGCTGTGTGCGTAACCCTTCTACCTAGTTGAGCTTCTACAGAACATGTGCATACGTATCATGTCACTGCCATGCTGATAGAATATGTCAAGTATAGTGTAACTACCACATGTTTGTGCTGGAAACACGTAGTGGGAAGAGTGGAGCTTACTATGCATGCCGTCACATCAAGTGTTGGCATCCTGTTCATTCCTCAAGTCTTTCACGTTTTCTTTTGCGCAGTTGGAATAGCGCGCGCCCATAAAAAAATCAGCGCAAGATCCTCAGCGCGTGTTCATGAAATTGATTTAGTTTGAACAACTTTCTCGTGCTTTTAGTTAAGATTATGAGGTTCATTATATGTAGCGTACATCCGGAATCATCATAGATATCATGTGGAAGGGTTCGGACTTCCTTCAAGGCACCACGATAAAGTGATAATGACGTGAAGATGTCTGATAGAGGCTATTCAAGCGGTAAAAGGGAGGGTAGTAAGTTTTACTACGATCTTTTTGTGTATATGTATTTGCTTGTTTGAGCCGATCCACTGTGATCAGCCTTATTTCTTGCATAATTTCTTATAGAGCCGATCCACTGTGATCAGCCTTATTCCTTTCATAGTTTTCAATTGAGCCGATCCACTGTGATCAGCCTTATTTCTTGCATAATTTCTTATAGAGCCGATCCACTGTGATCAGCCTTATTCCTTTCATAGTTTTCAATTGAGCCGATCCACTGTGATCAGCCTCATTGCTTTCATAGTTTTCAATTGAGCCGATCCACTGTGATCAGCCTCAATGCTTTCATAATTTCTTATAGAGCCGATCCACTGTGATCAGCCTTATTTCTTGCATAATTTGTTATAGAGCCGATCCACTGTGATCAGCCTTATATCTTGCATAGTTTCTTATAGAGCCGATCCACTGTGATCAGCCTCATTTCTTGCATAGTTTCTTATAGAGCCGATCCACTGTGATCAGCCTCATTTCTTGCATAGTTTCTTATAGAGCCGATCCACTGTGATCAGCCTTATTCCTTTCATAGTTTTCAATTGAGCCGATCCACTGTGATCAGCCTCATTGCTTTCATAATTTCTTATAGAGCCGATCCACTGTGATCAGCCTTATTTCTTGCATAATTTCTTATAGAGCAATTTTTTAGGCTCACCAGGTCTATTGCAACTGGTCTTTGATTTCTTACAATCTTCACCAGCAACAAAATCTCTATGACGTATTGTTTCATCATGGAATTTCCCTCGTTGTGAGATTCATTTTGCTAATGCGTAATTCTGTATCGTCGAGTCATTCCACTCCCTCCAGAAGAGACCGTGCTAAACAAAATCGGGATAAATGAGTAATACCGCCGTTTCTTGTAGGCTTTCTCGGAATCAACTCTACGATACATTCCTTCAGATATTATTTCACGAACGGAATCAGCAGGTTTTGACAGAAAGGATCGCAGAGCTCACAGAGGAGCTCGAAAATGCGAGACAGTTCAGTGGTGCGCCGAAAACCTGTTTGCATCATACTCCACAGTGCTGTCAGGCTCTAAGAAACATCTACATACAGTAGATCATGACCGAAAAAGGGCAAGTGTAGTAGTACACGTTCATCATCTTCAAGTGGATTTTGTTGTCTTCAGGAGGTCTCTGGTGCCAAGGCTGTGCAGATGGCTGAACGATCCGCGGCTGAATCTAAACACCTCTCGAAAAGGTTACTAACCTTAGGTTAGTAACGATATTACTGCGATGTCCTCAGGATATGGTTGTCTATCTGGTGTTCAATTCAGGTTAGAGAGAGCTTCAAGTGGGGAGAGGCAGAAATTTCACGAGGTCAATCAGGAGTTAGAGAAAATTAAAAAAGAAATGCCTCAAATTGAACAGGTTTGCTCGCTGCGGAATGTTAGTCGAATCTGGGATCATCGACTTAAGTTGGAATGAAACTTTGCTCTACAATTTGGCTGTTAGATCCTAAAAATTACCTCATTATCCTGCAAAATGTACGACGACAAAATATTTTACGACAACATAAAACGATAGTATTTTTTGAGACCTAAAACTGTTTTGCAGGAGAAAGGGAACCATAGCATAGTATCAAATCATATCATAGCTAGTTGTTATTGCCCCGTTCGTGTCAGAGACTCCACGATGAGAAGGTAGCTAGAGTCCACTCTGAACAAGAGCTCGAGACTCTCAAAATCGAAATGCAGCGCAAGGACGATCGGCTCATGCAGACCCAAGCTCAGCTCCATTGCCTCGAAGAGGAATACAAAGATCTGCAGCAGCAGACTAAAGGTCGGTATCGTAAAAGACTGTCGCCGACAGTAGATAGATTTGTTGAATGCTGTTTTCAGAAAGTCGCATTGCTCTGGAGGAGTGCAGTAAACAGTTGGTCGATGAGAAGACCAATAAGGCAACTGCTTGTCGAGAGGTTGAGAGGCTTGCTGGCAAGGTGAACTATCTTGAAGACAAAATACAGGTATCTTCATGTTATATCCACTATCCAAAGGATAATGGATAGTATCTATACTATATACTATGTCCATGTACCATCTTCGTATCTCACCCTGTCTCAGAAAGACGAAGATGATTATCATCGACAGCATGCTATAGCAGTGGACACACTTCAGAAAGAACTTGATGGGATAAAAGTAGGAGCGGACTGAACCTACTTGGAAACCAGAAACTTAGCAGCTAAATGAGTTAAATCTTAGCCCATTGCCCGAGCAAGGTTAATATCTAGCG
>NW_003206352.1:6366-19752 GCF_000006405.1 Perkinsus marinus ATCC 50983 | reverse complement strand
AGCGAGCACGGTCTCCTATATTTCTCTCGAGACGAGCGGCGAGACTCGCCGAGAACTCCTCTCCAAGAAATTCTCATAAAGAGCGCTTTTCTGGCCGTGTAGTTGGTTATCAACTATTTCCGAATAAGCTGATTCATTATTGAGGATAGTTTTCTCTTGGCTGATACAATCTCAGCACGAGGGATCATCTCTCAGAGATGAGAAACTTCAAAGTGAAAAGGTTTCGACGGAGGCACTAGGACTCCGAATTTCTGAGATACGATTTTATCGATTTGGTACTAGTTCTGGTCTAACACAAGTCGAACTCGCCCGATGGATAAATTAATTGCGGAGAGACTGCTCATCATGCAAAGCCTTTGAACTGTAGATGCAGAGATGCAGAGCCCAGCACTGTGATCTGATGATCAGATTCTGATCACCTCCTCATAGAGCTCTTTTCGAAAACATTGGTGGTTTGAATTATCAACAGTGATTCAAGAGTATTTGGCTTCAGCTCTGTTCTACGCATACCAAGCTGATCTCGTGCACGACTAAAAATGCTCTCGCCCGAGCTAGTAGTGAGAGTAAAGAATTGCGCACAGATAGCTGCTTCTGATGACAGCGGGAATGTACTCTTAGCTTTCTCCCGAAATCCATCATATGAATCGTCATGACAAGACAGGGTGAGATACCGCTTAACCTCGAGTGCATTGGTTGTAGCATGATCGGTACACCAATGAGCGTATAGTTCCACGATAATAGACCTCATATTACGTTGCGTTGTGCTGTCGACAAGCGCGCGATTATCGACACCACGTTTATCCCCGAACCGGAACGTGGGCCTTCCAGTTGAAAGTTCACATCGAATCCTCGCTCGCCACAAAAATCTTCAGTCTTTCTGGTGAACATTTTCTCCGCTCCCCTTCTAACCAACCCATGAATACAATCATCTACTCCAAACATCATTGGCCGAGATGTCTTTCATTTTATGACTTTTCTGTAGCCATGTTCTTCTTTGAAAATTTTTGCTCTATTTGTCCGTATTTTCCCCTTTTTCCCGCTTGAAATAATTTTCGAAATCTTCTTCATCTTTCCGAAGGAAATGGGAGGGAATAACTTGTGCCACCCTAGTCCCCGCTGTGCGCAACGCTGTCTGCTCACAACGTGCGCGCCCGAATATTAGCCAGCCAGACGCGGGAATCGTAGGTATAAATATAATATTCAGAATATTGATGAGGCAGCACTGCTACCGCAGCAGGGAACGTTTCCTAGTTACTACGATTGCGTTCAGACGGTTCCGGACTCCCAGTAGTAGGTATCATGTGTGATAGGTATCATGTAGAACTGCTTTCAACTTTGAAGTTTGAAGTTAGGCAAACTATGAGCATGCATTAACACGTGAATTCAATGTTTTCCAAACCGATCTCAGGTCCCAGGAATCCAGTCACAACCGCACTCTAGGATCAAAGCCTTGACGTAGAACTTCACGTGTACACAGTAGACGTGGAGCGAGGCAAATGCCACCGCTCGTTCAAATTTAGCTTTTTCATTTTCTGTCCTTTCTGTAAACAAGTAGCACCTGTGTGAATTGCGATTCACGAATTCTATGAATCGTGGAAACCTTCGACCGCGCACATCCGGGACCCTCAGCCCTAGATTGCACACATGCCATCACGGTCAATATAATTGGTCGTGTTGGAGCGACAGGAGGCAGCGAACACCTAGTCCATGAGTCATTGCTATAGCGTATTTGCATACGATCATGTGTTCCTTCATTCTTCTGATCGCTCTGTTCACTGTCTTGGGCAGCGGATCCGATATCAGCAAATTGCCTGTGGGAGTCGCTGAGCAGTGAGAAGAGCTACGACTTCCCTGATTGACTTTGTAGTAATTGTTTGATTAGGTCTTATGACGAGAACATCGGCAAGGGCTACAATATTGGTGAGGGGATTATCTGGGATCCTGTAGTGATTACTGTAGGCTTGTGTCAGATATGGATGGACCACTAGGGAAGACAAATTGGCCATACTACGGCAGACCCACGAATTGCACCTGTTCCGGAGGCTGTCTTACCGGAGGCTGTGAGTGTCCGAACGGGCAGCACCTATTCGTGCAATATGTAGGATGATCATGTAATTGTGCGCATCAACCTTCACATGTAGTACCCTGTTGCTTGCTATGCGATCTGCGCTGAGCTATGCAACGACGCCTCCGATTGTCCCTGGGCTCCTGCGGGTGCCCATGTCGGTATCAAGTGCGTTCTGGGACGTTGCCTTCTCGACTGTACACCCCAACTCGGATATGTAAGTTGTAGTCGGATTTCTCCGGATACGTCGCTTGTCTCCTTTAGAACTGCGTAAACGAGGACTATTCCGTTTGTATGGAGTACCAGATGGGACCGGCTAAAGGCATCATGTGTCAATGGACCTTTTGATAACTCATGATCGGACTCTCTATTGCGGAACATTCACCATGACTCACTCACCGATTACTCAGGATATGCAGTGAGTATTTTCTTGAACGCTAACTGAGCGTTATGATAGTTTATTCTTTTCATTCGATTATTCTGATCATACCGAATTTCTAGTTTTGCTTCAACGTCTTGTGTGTCACACTTGTAAGACTTCCTTTCCACTTTGGGACCATCCGGGGATGACAGTCAATGACTAGTTAGGTGCACGAGCTACCTCGACTAAGCGAGTGAACAATACGAAGGAGCATGTCGATATATTCCTCACCATAAAATAATATATTGGGCGAGCTTCACGAGGCACCATATTATGGTGGATATATTTCACAAATATTATTACCCACCCAATCGATAGATTTGACTCCTAGGTCCTCCCCCGCCATAGCAAGCAGTTGACCGTAACCTGCTTATGATTGCAACGTTGAGATCGATACACGATGAGTCTCGGATCACCCACTTCTGATAGGCTCGTTTGCTGCTGTTTATTCTGGTCCTAGATTGTTCTTGTTATCGTATCACTCTGTGCGAACGCTCTCATTCGGAGGCCTATGTCAGTTCGTAATGTCCGGCCCGCCTTCACCAGTGTCCTCAGGACAAGCCGACCATCACAGAGCAGCTGATCCTGCTAGGGCGGGTGCACCTTGTCCTCATCGAACTGGTGGTTGTGCCAGTAATTGTGTATCAAATATTGAATTGCTCAACACAAGAACCCAATTACCAGTAAGGGGTAATTAATAAATAGTAGATGGTAGAGCCAGACGCAAACTGATCCTGCTCGAATCGTTAACTCCTGCATCTCTAGCCTATCTAAGTCATCCCTAGCATCCTAATGACAGGGTTGGAGAAAATCACGATTGCAAATTGCAAAGAACCCCCCAATGGAACGGGATGCCCTGTGTGTCAGTCCAATCGACAAGACCCTGTTATGCTTGCAGTATGTCTTGGCTGCTTCAGGTGGTACTGCCTACTAAGATGCTTGTCAGATCTACTCCCCGTAGAGTCAAGAAGTCTTCTCGAAGGAGAGGGATTGGAGGACGGTATTGATTGTAAGTTGAGTGTTATCCTGACATGTTATTCACATGAGGTCAGCTTCAAGTATTAGATGAGCCGTGGTCCATCATCAGCATGAACTGCAAACACGACGAGTTGCCTGGTATTATCCCGGTGGGCGGTGCCCTACAACGCCTATTCCGAAGCGAGAAATCCATAATTGGCCCCAACTGAAACCGAGTTGGCCCCAACTGAAACGAGAACCTGTCTCAGAGCGATGGATAGTAGGGCCTCATGACACGAGGCCCTCCTATTCATCGCTAATAATCAGCGAGGTCATGACCAGCTACGTCATCAGGCTCGTGACTGCTATTCCTTTTCGACCCGCTGACTCTCTTGGTCGTGAGATACCAGGGTGCTCCAAAATGGCAACAATTTTTCCATTGCCAACTTTTCCAGTGGAAATTTTCCTGCCATTTCCTGGTACTTGGAAAAATAGGAAAGAAAGAGGAAAAAATTGCCAAAATTGGCAAAATAGCAAAAAAGGCAAAAAAATGGCAAAAAAATGGCAAAAAATGGGAAAAAATGGGGAAAAAATTGGAATAAAATGGAAGAAACGGTGAAGACAAAAAAGAAAAAGCTTTAGAAGCATCTTCTCATCTGCTCTAATTACCACGATAGAACCAGTTAACCTCGATGAAAAAAAGCGAACGTATTTGGCAGCACTGTGGCTAAGAACCACTCAACTCAAGAGAACTCAAGTCTTGATTAAACAAGTATATTCATGCACCAATGCATCATCAATTGGCTTGTTCAGGGAACTGCATATCACTTGACTCAGAATCTATCAATCCCAAGCTCTTGCGGGTCTGGTATCGTAAGTAAACATCAGTAAATATCTCTGCTTGAAGTCTGTTGACCCTGAGCAGCAATCATACAGATCCCAGGTTGGCACCTGGTAGTTGAAATTGTCGATAGCCGGATGAGTCGCTTTGATATTTACGAGCACGATGCGTCGATCCTACTTCGTGACGAATTTTCCAGAGCTGAACGAACGTTCCAAGGCCGCAGTTCCAGCAGGAATTTGGCACAAGGTGCATAGAACAGCTGCAAGCGAGCTCTTCGTGTTATTCTTAAAAAACTCCCAGTAAGCTGCCGGAGGACAGTGGGCCATGGTGAGGTGCTGACCTACGAGATTATCATATAACGATAGATGCAAGTTGCATCATGCAACGAGTGCAGACCTCTCTTCTGCCAGTAGTCCATCACAAGATTGAGGGAATCTTGCAAACTTATGATTCTATGTTCTTCACTATATGTTCGCAGTAACTGCACTACATCTGCGAATCGATAGTCATTACGGGGTCGAGTAGGATCGAATATAGGGACCCAATTAAGGCCGAGGAGGGCACGCTCTTGCCTGAGATAGTGGGAATCGGATGATTTCGAGCCAACGAGAACCCCGTCCTCTCAGCGGACCTGGATGTTATCTGACCGACTGACTGTCGGGTCAGTAATCCACTTTTTTTGAGGTCATTGTATGTGGATATCATTGAACATATCCCATCGAAATAGCTACACTGGCTATGTTGTAGTTTATCTGACAGAGTCCTCAGAGGTTTCAATTCACGAACAACTTCTTGGAGCTTTTTCTTCAATCCTTCAACCGACATGGCTCGCTCAGCTTCGAAAAAATGGTTCTTTATGACGTCAGAAAGACTGAAAGAAATATACGCTGACATCCTCATCGGCGGATTCCATGGCAAGTAGGCCCAAACAGAGAACTCACTTCTCCCAGTGGGCCTCCCTCAACAGCTTCAAAAGTCTCATTATCACATCAAATGATGCTAGAAAAGACACAAGCTGGTTATAAGCTGATAGCCAGCGTGTTTCAGCCAGCGACCATACAGCTTTCCCTCCGAGCTCTTCAGTAAACACACGGGCGACATACTGGAATTTGAGGAGTCGTCTGACCGTTTCAGCAGAGCAGCTAATTCCATAGAACTGGCCTTCAGAAGAAGTTTGTCTTCCGCTCCCGTCTGTTCGAGTTTTCCTCTCGAAGAGGGCTCTACACAACAGGTTATGATGATGCGAGAGGCATCCGAGGCTAAGGAGCCCTCTTCTTTCTGCAGATGACTCCTCAAATTCCGCTATCAGCTCCGCTTCTTCTTCGCTCCAAGGAGTAGTACCTCATTAAGAAAGTGTTTCGGATGACTCGCACGATGTTACTATATCAATACCATTTTCGGCACTACTTCCTCTCAGGAGTGTAGGGGTCATCTCGGTGACATCGCCCGAGATGAGGAAACCTTGGGGTATTACGAAACGATTCGGAGAGTCTATCCGAATAGAGCGGTACGTCCCGCTCTATTCGGATAGACTCTATCCGAATCGGATAGAGTCTATCGGATAGAGTTTATCGGATAATCCGATAGAGGTACGTTCGCGGGGAGACAAATGGAGTCAGAGCGGACGTACCGCAGTCGCCCCAATCTCCCGGCTCACCTGTTCACGAGATTTGCACATACTCTAGAGTCTTGGAAATTTAATCAGAGGCGTCGCGGAGATAATTTTTTCAGCCCCCTGTTCGCCCTTCAGCTTTGGTGTGGCTTACATCTACAACGCCCAACGCCTCCTGGAGACCAACCCCAGCAATAGTAGGAGAGACGGCCTCAGCACAATTCTCCTCACCCCTCCGCTTGAACCTGCAGTACTCTCAACTTGAGAGTCTCAAGCCAAGATGTGCCACTGCCTCGCCCCACATCATCCGTTCCGACGTGAACCTCGCTTCGACCCGTCGAGGCAGTACTGAACAACTGGAGGACCATATACCATTCGACGCACATCAGCTAAGGTAACCGTAAAGGGGGTGAGCGGGAGGATACCTCGCGATGAAACGTCGGCCAAGTTGCTTGCACTTGGCACATGTACGATCTTCTACTTGTTGGCAAGGCATGCTGCTCGGATAAACCCGAGCCACCGTTTCTCGAGGGGAGTCATTTGACATTTGGAGTGCTTAGCCTTCAATCTGTAGAGGGCGAGGGCACTGTCAGAGAGGATAACCCATTGACCATTCAGCGCTGGATACTGCTCATCTGTGACTGTACCGAGAGCGAACATCAGCTCGACGGCCTTGAAGAGGCAGCAGAGCTGTTTTTTGGGGATTGACCAGGACGCCATTGCCATGCCATATACCGACCTAGTACCCTGCAGAGGATAGATCACTGAGGTAGGTCACCTACCGTAGGTGGGGTGCCGGCAGGCTTATGTATATACTCAGGGCATAGTGCCGTGCACGCCCAGGCATTTTTTCTGGAGTCACAATACATGTGTAACTCCTTTGGACTTAGGGCTCGTGGTAGAGGGATGTGTGACCCATTGTTGACGCTTGCGCACCAATTGTTGAAGGCTCCGATGTGCTTGGCATCGACTGGTTCATCCCATGCTGGGTCTTGAATATATGCCTTATGCAAATTCAATCGAGAACGAGGCGCTACTACAGGGAATGAACCAATTATTGGTTCAAATGGGATCATACCATTTATCGTGGATGCTTCATAGTTCCCTACGAGTGGTGGGGACCTCAAGAGCTTCAGTGAGCTTGCAGAGAACATGGTCACAGTTATCTTGGTCGACATGATTGCATATCACCCATTGGTAACCAAACTGCTTGTAGATGCCATCGAGTTGAAAGAGTGATATTCACTTCTTGCCTTGCAGAGCGAAACCGGCGTCGTTGAGCACCTTGGTGATGACCTCTTCGTTTTCCATTAAGGTAGAAATGCTCACATTCGACAAACCGAGGTCATCAACATAATGGTATAAGGAGCATTTTTTATAGAGAAGTTGCAATAAGGGGTGAAGAGCCTAGTGAAGGCAGGCACTCGAACAATTAAGATCAAACGGAAGTCTCATCCAGATAGAGTAGTCTACTCTATCTAAGACTCCGTACGGGTAACCACCACAGTATGCCGACGACTCTTGAAACAGTCTTACTGTCAGTAAGTTACTGAGTGGTATGCTTTATTAAGATCAAGAGTCACATAGTGTGGAGCTAGCCTTCACTGTGTGGGATTCGCAGTAATGGGAGTGACCCGTTCACTGATTCCCGTACGAATAAATTCAGTAAGTCTATGGGCGTCAACCGTCAACCTACAAGAGGTAGTTGCACTGACGCTAACGTCTCTAAACACAGAATAATTCTGTCAGAATTGATTGAGATATATGACTTAATGCGAGATCGGTCCTCACAAACTTTTACAGTACCGCTATTAATCAACTCGTAGAAGGCATCTTGTACTTGAATGTGTTCAGAGAACGTAAGACACTATTCTTATGACCGAAACTGTGCTTCCACTTCCCTTGAAGCGCCTGCAATGAGTAGACCACGGTAGATCATCTAGTTGATTATAGAATGTATTAGGATCATACTTATTGACATGCTCATTTAGACATACTAGGATCAGAGAAACAGGAATAATGCTGGACCTCAAGCAGTGCTCTCGCCTGCGCCAAGCCGCGCCGCGCCGACAATGTAGGACCGCGAGCTGCTGTGCGATGCACTGACAGGTCACAGCTGTCTGAGACCACACTGCAAGCACGGACCAACAACGTGCCGGTACTGCGGTAAGGACCAAGAAACAGTGGTATACTCACATCAGTGTACCTTTTGGAGAAAATGGAAAGGGCGTTGTCTATGAACAGGCCCTATCGAGCCCCTACGATATGACTGGTTTCTTGGTTCAAAGGGTAAGGGAGTGGTTGAAGTACCTTCGGAAAGTTTGGCCAAGAACACTTTCTATCTAACCTTTTAGAAAGGTTATGATGAGCACATCGCGAGCCTCGGAATGTGCCTCCACTCCGGGAGGTTGTGGCCTCTCCGATCAAATCTATACATATAAAATCCATGTAAATTTGCTTCAGAGCATACCTGGTCTTAGCCGCTCATTTCGGAGCTGCTGAGTTTGCGGCCATACTCTTATACAGGCTATTTGCCTGGTGGAAGGAGTGTTGCTCGGGAAAAATACTTATTGATGATTCGCCTCAAGGGCATAGAGTCAGAAAATGATACAGGATGATCATCAGATGGTGGACCTTCATCAGGGGTAATAGTAGGTACATAGAGGGGGAAATGTTATAGATCTGCGAAATGATACAGGATTATCATCAGATGGTGGACCTTCATTAGAGGTAATTCAAACTAGTCAATGGTTGCGAGACTCATGACCGAGCAGTGGCACATCATAGGTCAATACGAGATATTGGGCGGATGATATTAGCTCCATCTGCTAGTTTGATAACTCCACTGCCGACAACCTGGTCATCAGATGTTTTTCGGCACAAAGCAAACCCATTCCCGAGACGATAAGCATAGATTTTCCGTTGACCCAGTTTCAATGATGTCTCTGGCATCGATGCCGTTCTCATCATTGTCGTCTGATATGCGGATGTTAGCAGTTAAGGGCAAGTGGTTATTGTATTGTGCTCGTAGAGAATTGCTCCACAGCTATCAATATCGAGGCTACCACAGACGGCAGCAGCTGATTGTTGAGTGTTCGCCACATTGGTGATCGTGTTAGTCACCGGTGAGACGTGAGGATAAGGGCACTGGTCTTCTATACTACACTGGTTAGCTGCCATATAAAGATATCATACTTTTGGAGCGTTGGGAGTAGCATCCACTCTTTTTGATTTTGAGGGAGTATTGGCAGCAGCGGTTGGTAGAGTGCTAGACTCAGGATTGCTACCACGACTAAGAGTCGATGCCACATTGCGATCATTGTTGAAACGGCATTTACTGCTAAATCGACAGCTTTTACCAGCCGCAAAGGCTCTGCATAGGGTTTTCTTGGGGACATCGGTTTTGAAGGTACTACCAGCTGCACTACGGCCTTGGATCTTGCTCTCAAAGCACTCAGCGGCTTCTCTCGTTTCCTCCAAGTCAACATATCTCGGACCGAGGTATACCTCGATCTTCTTACGTAGATCATCTCGGAGGGATTCACGGAACTTCGCCGCGATGACTTCATCATCGATGTACCGATTAGCAGCAGTTCTCATTAGACGCGCTTGGATCTCCACGCGATGAGCAAACTGCGTGGGAGTTTCCCCAAGCTTTCGCCGAAGGGATTGCCAATTTTGGCATGGTGATATCTTGCGCCGGGCCGCATTATAGGTTTCGTCTAACCTCTCCCAGACTTGATCGATAGATAAGCCATCAATGAACTTCGTCTCCACAGGGTCATCGAGCCTTTCAGGAGATATAGACGGGCAGGAAGACCCTCGAGCTTGAATAGTTTCAAGCTCTTCTCCACTTTGGCCTTGAATTATTGATAGGGAACCTCGCTAGATGGGCCAGACCATGGTTGCTTCACACATAATCTCAATTTTTGCACGTCCATGGTGGTCTGTACCGAAGATTCGATCCCGGTAGAATGCCGTGTTGGCGTCACACGTGATGAGGCAATAGGGGTATCCAGCAGTGGGGATGCAGATAATCCTTCCTGACCATCCTCCTTTCCAGCTTGACGAGTGCTGACACCAGCCCTGCTCATTGTATTACTGACATCTGGTAACTTATATTGAGAAGGGGTTGTGATCAACAATAGACCGATGAGAGACGACCAAAGAAAACTGAACTTGTGATCATAGCTATGAGTACCATCGGCAGTCACTGACTTTCTCTCATCGGATAAGAGAAATTGTCTCAGAGAATATCGGCAAGAGAAGCACAAATAGTTTTTCATAGTGTTCTCGCGGAATGAAAGGAGAAGCAGACATTATTTGTAGACAGTGTTTCGAGCCAGAGTTTGTAGACAGATATTTCGATGACAAAAGAACCATGGAATGAGAAGGTGGAGAACATTTCGAATTATTAACTTTCTAGCCTAGAATAGAGTTCAAAAAGAGGAAGGAAGACTGGGCTGAGTGACTCAGCCTGAGTCGATAGTCCTTACATCTTCGCCTCCAGAAAAATCATCGATATAGCTAACGACGATAGTAGAAAAGTATGCCCTGACAGAAAGACCAACGCTTGTGATACGCGAAGATAGTTTCAGACACTCGATCTGACTCCACAGGCCTGAGCAAAGTGTCTAAACAAATATAAATGGGCCGTAGGCGGATTACGAAGTGCGACAAGAGTAGAGGTGTGCGGAGGAAACGACGCGACTTGCCGATAAGCACTTTGGTGGTCAGCACCCCATATGCGGAGATCAAGATCATCTGGCCAGGGATCCGACAGAGTGCTGTACATCTGTGTAATCAAGTCAATGGTGTGTAGAGTCGTACGACGATCGAAGTATTGGCAACCATTCAGACCCGACGCAGTGTAATCGGCGTAGGGCCTCGTTTTGGAGACCTGGCGTACGGGAAATCTTCGTGCAATCAAAGTCAGTCGCATAACTGTCGCCGTCGATGGAGCCAGCCATGGTGTGGTTCAACCACAGTGGCTATCGACCCCATCAATAGCCGCCTGCCACAAAGTGGCATCATCAGTGCTCGGAGACTCTCGTTGCAAGCGTTGGTATGTTAGGTCGTCCTTGAGAGAGCCTGTATGTAAAATAGTGTTGGGTCAGTGTACGTCCATTTTTGGGAGACACCCTCAGCGAAAATGTTACCCGGGGTGTAAAAATTGTCATGAAATGACAAACCATAGACCAACTCCAGTGCGAGTGACGGATCACAATAGTTGGCACGATGTAACAGGACGGCCATGAACGGTAGATGTAAGTGAGAACAGAATTCGGGAATTTGTGGAGATATGAACATAAATTCGAGAAATGTATTTCGGCTAACCCGAGTTGGCGAGTAGGTTCGAGAGCGCGAGCAAGGCGGCGGAGTTGTTTACACTGACAGCGGCGGAGACGTGGAATGCTATGTTGATTAGTGCAGACAAGGGAGATGGCGTGAGGTAAGACTCGAGCAATCAACAGAAATAGAAGTACGTTGTCTGAGAATCCGGGCTTCAGAAGAGGCGTGGTAGTGGATGCCATCATGGGATATAGTTATTAGAGGATCACACGTAGGCAAATTATGGTCTGGCGGAAGGGGCAATAGCTTGATGGAGCCATCAGGCAGAGTGACAGGATGCAAGACATACTTATCGGCGACTCAGTCGACGACGCAGCTTGCGTCTGCGTTTGTCTATTGAGGAGGAAGAGACAGGCGTAAAGGAGGTAGGTAATAGCTAGGAGAATTTGCGCCTTACTGAGATAAAGAAGAGACACAAGAGCCAATGAATCATTGGCAATGATGAACAACAATGCAAAACATCAGCATATCATGCATCCCTAGGGATAGACGAGCTCATGCACTGTTATCAGGGCCACCCCTTCACTCAAGATAGCAAGTGGGAACACGGTCGCAGTCTACCCTTGAAACGCTGGGAACTACTTCTTAGCTCTGACTTAGCCTGAATATGGAGTCTGAACCCTCGCAAATGATCGTTCTTCGGGTGAGCCTTGGATACAACAGTGTGAGGAGTGATGGCCTCCGTCGAATTGAGGGGATCACGGCAGAGGGAGCATGGAGGCCGGATCGATCCAGTCGATGATCGAAGTATTGCAGTTCACGTGAATACACCTCAAACATCAGTAATGCGCGGCTGTTGGGATCCAGTGCAGAAGAGGGGCAGATAAAAAGAAGGAATCAGCAGCGAGTCGGCGGTTTGGTGGCGATCCATGGTACTTTGATGGCACGAATCCAATTAAAACCGTTTAAGATTCTGCCTCTAAACTTGGGTAGGCCTTTTCACGCATACATAGAGATAACCCCCACAATGCCGAGATCTGAGGTATCTCCTGCAGCTGGGCTCCATATTTCTCTAGGGCACATCACTTGAAATATTCCTGTATGAGCACAATCTTCCTACTTTTTCACATAGCGTACTACGCTAAGCGTAGGGAGTTGGAAATGTTCCACTCTTTTCCTTTTAACTGTAATTACAGTAGGTCGTCTCCCCAATGGACAATCTCCATTAGCTAAATCCTCTTGTGCGTTGCACGCAGACACACAGAGCTTTATACATGAGGGGAAGATGCCACTTATCGCTGGCTGTGCCAGTGAGATGAGCAACACCACGATGTCGATACTCTTCATGGACTGTGAGTCGTAATGTCTCCATTGATATGCATACTGCGAGGAGTCAACAGCCCTATTCGCATTGAATCTCTGATTGAGTACAAGTGGCCCAGGGCCACTGGTCCTCCCTGATTAGGAATTACACAAGACTGTCTTCAGCTTCAACTTTAATCTCTGTTCCATATAACTTTTCCCTGTAAATGATCCACATTATGTTCTTCTTCCTCATCCCCTTCATAGGGATAAACTACTGCGTCGATGCCCTCAAGGCAAGTAATGCCCGTTTCACGGCTACCACCACCAAGTACTGTAACAAGGACCTCCTTGACGCGGACGGTAACCCCGCACCTTGCGGCAAGTCCATGGCTAGAGAGACTTATGGCCTCACGCTTCCCGGCATGGAAGATGGTAGCCTAACTACGAGGGAAGATGTTATCGTCACTGAGGAGGGTCAGGTTAGAGTCGAGGCCTCCCCCAACCACCCCTATCAGTATATGATGTATGTTGAAACCCCTGAGATGCACAAGGTCGATCAAATATTCATGAATACAGCCCGTACTGTCCTCGAGGAGACTCGTCCTTCTCATCGCATGCTCACTGCGGCGACACAGAACACCCAGAGCCTTGAGGATAATGGGTGGATCAAGGAGGGCATCGAATCACTCGACGGTGGCTCGTATACCAAGTGGTCTCATCATGGCCCTGAAGGAGTGGACCCAAAGGATGGCACCAACTACACTGCCATTTATCAGACTGGTCTCCAGCCCAACGTCTGGGTCCTCTATACTGACGAGTCTGCTAACAAGCCCTATAAACTATTAGCCATCAACACATATAAGAACGGCAAAGTCTTCCAAGAGACTACC
>NW_003206352.1:2940-6266 GCF_000006405.1 Perkinsus marinus ATCC 50983 | reverse complement strand
GCCGGTATGTGACAATGCTGCGCTACTTCTATGTTTCGGCTTTTTGCTCTTGTAACGGTTACAAGAGAGCAAAAAGCCGAAACACAACCGCCCACAATCACAACCGCCGAAATGTAACCTACGCCCTACGGGAATATATACTAGCGTTTTGCTCATTCGCTCAAACTGCGTCTCCCTTAGCACCATTAGCAAACTTGTCATTTTGCATCATTCGTACGAGCAATATACAATCGAGCAGACATTTCTCGTTCGATTACGGTATTGCGCCTTATATCTTATGCTCCAGAACATGTTTGTGCCCTGTGCTGCACAGGGCACCCATGGGTTTGACCCTGGCGCGCTCAACCACCCTACTAAGTGCGCTGCACAACAACTGATAAGTGCACAGGCTGTGCACTTACTAAATATCTTATCTATCAGACTCTGATAATCAAAGGTGTCACACCTCGTGTCTCACTTTGAGTGAGTCACTTAGTACCGGATCGAAGCGTGATAGCACTCTAGTGAGATATATCATTCACTCCGAAGACAGCGCGAGTTATAATCAATGCTGAATACCGAAAACATGATAACTCTTGCACGTCGCGATTGAATCAGATGAGATAACAGTTCAAATGAGTCCCCATCTTCGAGTATCCTCTCTCTTTTTGCATCGTTTCAATTGTGTCCCATGGTTTAATACGATTGTACGTATTGATGACTCAACAATATCCAGAAGTTGAACCCTTAAGTAGGCATTAGGTAAGTATTACGGGCAACTTTGACA
This sequence comes from Perkinsus marinus ATCC 50983, assembly GCF_000006405.1. Classification (NCBI taxonomy): domain Eukaryota; phylum Perkinsozoa; order Perkinsida; family Perkinsidae; genus Perkinsus; species Perkinsus marinus. The sequence continues at coordinate 5,500 of NW_003206352.1, read as the reverse complement.
TTCTACACGAGAAACATTCACTGATGGGCAGTGGCACTCATCGGAGTGCCTTCGTAGAGCTATTCTTATGGACTGTGCAGAGGTGTAGAAGAATTGGACAGGGGTAACGCAACACAGACAGAATTACTATACCTTTCAGAAATCTTTTTGGCGGATTAGGCTATCAATTCAGCTGATAAGGAAGTCACCTTCGCGGACAGGGACATCAATTTAGCGATGAAGGTTGAATAAGGAAATCAATTTCGCGAATAAAGACATCAATTTCATGATTAAGGAATGCAACTTCACGAGCAAGGACATCAATTTCGGGTAGGAGCTCTTATGAACACAGAAGAATCTTCGTGCTGCTAGAATTGACAGATAATGTGTAAACGAATCCTTTATGCTGCGCAGAAGCATCTCTCCCGAAGATACTTCTGGGAAGATGTTGCCCAGACGGATGGCGGAAGTCCAGGCGGAAGTCGGCCCTGAAGGTGCCGAGAACGCAGCTCAGACCCCTCCGCGGCGCCGCAGGGGACCCTACAAGAAAGTCACGAATTCTGCCAAGGTCAGAATCATGGAAGCTCACCGTACCGGTAAGGACTGGAGAGCTATAGCCATACGGTGTTAGGACACCAACTGTACGCGGCTGGACCAAGAAAGAAATTGTGGATGACTTACCCATTTTCAAGGCCGAAGGTGGTGCCAGAAATAGGAAGATCACCGATGCACACAAGGATTGGATTACAAACTATCTAGCAGACCATAGCACCACAACGGTTTCTCAGCTCACACAGGCTCTGAAAAACGCTCACGAAGGGTTCGACATCAGCACAGATGCTGTACGCAAGTCCATGGTTAGCCTGGTGGTTAGCCTTACATACACAGTGAAGCAAGTCCACTTCGAACCAGAGACAGCCAACAACGAGGTGAATCTGGGTAACAGATCACCGTAGATGTAAGTGAGAACAGAATTCGAGAATTTGTGGAGATATAAACATAAATTCGAGAAATGTATTTCGGCTAACCCGAGTTGGCGAGTAGGTTCGAGAGCGCGAGCAAGGCGGCGGAGTTGTTTACACTGACAGCGGCGGAGACGTGGAATGCTATGTTGATTAGTGCAGACAAGGGAGATGGCGTGAGGTAAGACTCGAGCAATCAACAGAAATAGAAGTACGTTGTCTGAGAATCCGGGCTTCAGAAGAGGCGTGGTAGTGGATGCCATCATGGGATATAGTTATTAGAGGATCACACGTAGGCAAATTATGGTCTGGCGGAAGGGGCAATAGCTTGATGGAGCCATCAGATGGAGCCATCAGGCAGAGTGACAGGATGCAAGACATACTTATCGGCGACTCAGTCGACGACGCAGCTTGCGTCTGCGTTTGTCTATTGAGGAGGAAGAGACAGGCGTAAAGGAGGTAGGTAATAGCTAGGAGAATTTGCGCCTTACTGAGATAAGGAAGAGACACAAGAGCCAATGATGAACATCAATGCAAAACATCAGCATATTATGCATCCCTAGGGATAGACGAGCTCATGCACTGTTATCAGGGCCACCCCTTCACTCAAGATAGCAAGTGGGAACACGGTCGCAGTCTACCCTTGAGACGCTGGGAACTACTTCTTAGCTCTGACTTAGCCTGAATATGGAGTCTGAACCCTCGCAAATGGTCGTTCTTCGGGTGAGCCTTGGATACAACAGTGTGAGGAGTGATGGTCTCCGTCGAATTGAGGAAATCACAGCAGAGGGAGCACGGAGGCCGGATCGATCCAGTGACTGGATTCCAGTCGATGATCGAAGTATTGCAGTTCACGTGAACACACCTCAAACATCAGTAATGCGCGGTTGTTGGGATCCAGTGCAGAAGAGGGGCAGTTAAAAAGAAGGAATCAGCAGCGAGTCGGCGGTTTGGTGGCGATCCATGGTACTTTGATGGCACGATTCCAATTAAAACCGTTTAAGATTCTGCCTCTAAACTTGGGTAGTTCTTTTCACGCATACATAGAGATAACCCCCACAATGCCGAGATCTGAGGTATCTCCTGCAGCTGGGCTCCATATTTCTCTAGGGCACATCACTTGAAATATTCCTGTATGAGCACAATCTTCCTACTTTTTCACATAGCGTACTACGCTAAGCGTAGGGAGTTGGAAATGTTCCACTCTTTTCCTTTTAACTGTAATTACAGTACGTCGTCTCCCCAATGGACAATCTCCATTAGCTAAATCCTCTTGTGCGTTGCACGCAGACACACAGAGCTTTATACATGAGGGGAAGATGCCACTTATCGCTGGCTGTGCCAGTGAGATGAGCGGTACCACGATGTCGATACTCTTCATGGACTGTGAGTCGTAATGTCTCCATTAATATGCCTACTGCGAGGAGTCAACAGCCCTATTCGCATTGAATCTCTGATTGAGTACAAGTGGTTCAGGGCCACTGGTCCTCCCTGATTAGGAATACACAAGACTGTCTTCAGCTTCAACTTTAATCTCTGTTCCATATAACTTTTCCCTGTAAATGATCCACATTATGTCTCTCTCATCCCCTCATAGGGATAAACTACTGCGTCGATGC
>NW_003206352.1:0-2840 GCF_000006405.1 Perkinsus marinus ATCC 50983 | reverse complement strand
AAGTGGACTGATGAAAAACTACAACTGCAAAAACAGGAGATCCCCAACTAACTCGAACCCAATACCAACCGAGATTACACTATCAACACGCTAGCTTCAACGAGACATAGCGCTATGGGGAATGAATACGCCAGGAAATTGTTATTATGGGCACTGACGACTCGCGAACGCTGTGAAGCCAGATAGACGTGCTAAATGCCCAATATAAGGTATATAGAGAGAAACAAGAAGTGAAATAGTGTTAGGGTGTTGTAGAGTACTACTACTACTTTTGACCCTTGGTATACAAGTCGTAGTATACACCACGATTAGCCATAAGAACATCATGATTGCCAGATTCAACGATTTTACCATCAGTAATGACGTAAATAACATCACAATTACGAACAGTAGTCAACCTATGAGCAACAGTTACACTGGTACGACCAACAGAGGCGGTATCAATAGCATTCTGGACGATCTTCTCACTAGTAGAGTCCAATGCACTCGTAGCCTCATCGAGGAAAATAATATGAGGATCTCTCACAAGAGCTCTAGCAATAGCTGCTCTCTGCTTCTGACCGCCAGACAGACGACAACCTTTCGGGCCCATCGGGTCGTCCCACTTCACGCTGCCTCCCATAGAGGTAACATAATCCATATTGGACATACTAGCAACCTTCTCCAGCTCAGCCATAGACGCATCTTCCTTACCGTAACGGACATTCTCAGCGAGTGTCATATCGAAAAGGACAGGTTCTTGACCAACATAACCGTTTTTGCTCCTCCACCAGGCTACATCCAGCATCCTGATATCATCGCCACCAATGCAAATACTGCCACTCTCAACATCATAGAACCTCTGCATGAGTGCCATGATAGTCGATTTGCCACTTCCTGAGGGTCCAACAAATGCCACCTGCTGACCCGGCTCAATACGAAAGGACACCCCCTTGAGAATCGGCAAGTCGGGGTTCGTAGGATACTTGAAATGAACATCCTTGAACTCAACTACTCCATCACCCATATCACTGATCGTACCGTCCGGGTGCATGGCGTTGATTACAGACTCCGTATCGAGGATTTCGAACACATCATGAGCAGAGACCTTAGCTTCAGCAACATCAGGGAGGAAGGCCATAGCCTGACCGACCGCCATAGCAGCGAACATAACAGCCATAAGCGACTGCAACATGTGGGAGTACTCCAAACCGTTGTAGACCATAAGGTGACCTCCATACCAGAAACCCAGGGCGTATGCCAGGAAGATGATACAGTTCGAACCACCAAAGAGAACACCATGAAAGATAGCGGTAGTGCCAGAAGTATCACTAGCAATACTAGCAAACTCCGCATAGCGGTCTACAGTCCACGACTCTGCCATAAACGCTCTCACTGTGCGCATGTTCTGGATGGCCTCCGATGCTATCAGCTGCGACTGCTTGAGGTTATCCTGTTCCTTTTTTCCTGACATCCTCACAGACATGTTGAACTTAGCAGCCATCATCAGTAACGGCAACATGGCCAACATCACCAAAGTCAGCTGCCACGATCCACAGAAGCCAATGATAACACCAACGATCAAACCAGTTATCGCTTGAGAATAGATACCCAAACTCGAACCAGTGAGAGAGTTCATCTTCACCGCATAAGTCGACAGCGAGGCAGTCAACTTGCCAGAGGCGTGCTCCGGGAAATCAAAAAAGCCCATATCCTGTTCCATTATCTTGGCAAAACATTGTTTACGAACATTACATGTGAAATTTTCACCGAGGTAACCCAGCGAGCCCGACTCGATGAGCTGACCAAAAAATATCATCACTCCCAAACCGATGTAATAGAAGCATATGTTATCAATATGTTCCATCACCAGAAATGGAGGATAATAAAATGCGAATAACGCACGCGACAAGATCAGTGCATTTATCGGAAATGCCGATCCCGTCATAAACGACCCCAACAGGGAGGGCAGAAACCACCATTTTTGATCCTTGTTAAACGCCAGCAACCTCCTCCAAGGCGTCTTATACGTCTTGGCAATCTCAGCCTTGCGCTCCTTCTCCTTCTCCTCCTCCGTTTTCAACAAAGACTCTCCTTGGTTGTCATCATCGGCATCATCATCACCAATTGTACCACTAGTAGCCGTTCTTGCCATACCACTCTTCTTCCTATTCACAACCTCACTAGCAGTATCTACCGACGACCCCGCGACACCCTCAGTAGTGGCCAATTTCTCATCGTCCTTCACCGCAGCAGCAGCCTGTGCCGAAACCAAAGAGGCATAAACACCTTGCTGAGCCATCAGCTCATCGTTGCTGCCCTTCTCAACCAGTTCTCCCAACTTCATCACGAATATCACATCAGAATTCTTGATAGTCGACAACCTATGCGCGATCGAAATCGTCGTAATACTCACAGTAGACTGCAAGTGGTCGATCGTAGCTTGCACCATCTTCTCACTCTCGTTATCAAGGGCCGACGTAGCCTCGTCCAGCAGCAGAATCTCAGGGTGCCGCAGCAGAGCTCTAGCAATGGCGATTCTCTGCTTCTGGCCACCGGACATTTGACTGCCACCTGGACCAGCATAAGTGTCAAACCCCTCAGGCAGGCCCTCGATGAAATCCAAAATTTGAGCATCTTTGCATACCTTCCTCATCTCTTCCTCACTCGGTACTCTACTACCAGTAAGACCATACCGGAGATTATTTCGAATACTATCAGCAAACAAGAACGGTTCTTGGCCGACATAACCGAACAGAGCACGATGCTCATGCACGGGCATACTTTTAATATCAACTCCATTGACAAGCACCTATGGAAAAAATCCCCGAAAAAAAACGGAAAAAATATTACTTTTCCCT